>NW_027615252.1:0-55562 GCF_965212315.1 Lampetra planeri | reverse complement strand
AGACACGGCTCTTTGTATAGTTTGGCAGCAGCTGAACCCCCGCTGACGGTCAAATGTATTCAGTTTTGGACTGAAGAAGCAGAAAAGTCTTCCTATACACATGATGAAATAGATGCGTTATATACATATGCATATTCACATCTGTTCATACACACAAGGCAGCAGGCGAACGTGCAAACACAGTGTCCAAACTCTGCTTGACACATTTGGTCCGAACACCAGCTGCTGGGCAGGTGACACGCTACCACACTCACTGCATTTTTGCTTTCACTCCCCCACATTAAAAACGGAGTGCTGTGATTACATGAGAGATCACCATCACCTGTCAGGAAGTTCATCCCCGTTGACCAGAAACGTCCAGTAATTAAGCTCCATCTTTTACATGTGTAACATCTGCTAATCCATTGTGGACAAATTTGATCTCACAGTGTGTTTTCACCCAAGTATCTGTCACTTTAAATGTGTTTGCTGAGTGTGTTTCACCCCTACACATCATCCAGTGGTGGCAGATACATCTCAGATCCAACAGGGAACAGGACGCATCACCATATAGAAGGAAGGCATTAGCTGTACAGTTAAATATTGGACCTTTTACTTAATACTAAATATATTTCCTTCCAAAAGGGGTCAACCCCGGTAGTCTGACAGAGTGCTGCCTTACATTAATCTGGAAGGTAAAATAGGAAGAAATAGTTTGTTAAACTTGAAGGAAAATAGCACCTTTCAGATTTTTTAATGGAACAAAAAACCTCATTAAACCGATCCCAGATACCCAATACCCAATACCCAGAGAATGAACCCTGGGTAACAAGGTAGAGGAAATAGCAGTGGTAATCCTTTGCAACTACATCCCCTTAGCTCTGGAACGAAATGTACTATATGCGCACAACAAAATTCCTTAGTGCATATGTGTCTTTTTATCTAGATGTACTGTGCAGTTGATGAAATCCACAAATGTACCCTTGCTTTTCCCTCCCTCTTTCTCAGACCACCTCTCTTTCTTTTCTCTCTCTCTCTTTTCCCTTAAAACAGTTTTTAAACAAGTGGTTCTCTCACACAGCCAACATCAACATCTAATAAAGCCCAAAGATAAACATGAACCTCAGTCTACGGCAGAGTTGATTTCATCCCTAGGGAGAAGCAGCCAACTTCTGTCCATCTGCCCAAACACAAACCTGCTGTTTTTCACCATGAGCTCTATATAAAGAGACCCCCAAAACAATACTGTCAGATCAGCATTACTGGGATTCTTTAAGAATATGATTGTGCAGCAGTCAGTGAATATGAATGACAATGCCCTCTCACATAAATCATTGTGAGTAAGTCATCTCCTCTGCTTTCTTGATGTTGATGTTTTTTGATGATGCAGCCAAAGAGAGAGCGAGAGAGATGTATGGAAAGAAAGTTTGAGTTTGGTAAACATCATCGCAATCAGCATCCCTCTTTTATTGTCCCTGACACATTGGATTCTTGTTGTTGGACAGGATTTCAACATGACCAGCAGGTGTTTCATGTCTTCACGTCTTCTTAACAGTGGGAAACGCTTGCAGTCCGATATATACAATGTTCAAGAAATAAAAGCAGAGTTTGGGGGGGAAAACGTCAGCTGCTGACTGGAACAGGGTAACTACTAAACCACTTTTATCGCTGTCCTGGAAGTGATACGATAAATTTTCCTTGTGTGATCAGGTTTGATTCTTTGCAGAGCCACAGTCAAACCAAAGGTGTTGGTTTTTTTTTTTCTTAGGGGGCCTTTCCGTGTATGAGTGTGCGCTTTCATCCCCATAAGATGCATGAATGTGAGTGTGTGCCCACATATTTTTCCACACACATTACCAGTTTGCAGCAGAGCTGTCACTGCTCAGTGCCAGCACACAGATGTTCACCCACTGTCCATTCAGCAAGAGCTCATCTGGAATCTGTGAAGATAAACACATAGAACAGTTCACTCAGACAGTGGAAAAGCTTTCTTTAAAGGACAAGCTGCTTTATTTGGGGGGACATGGGACGTTTTAATTCTTTATATTACATATATTTTAATGCCTTAGCCTATCAATTAAATCATCAGTCATGTTTATGTTGTGACTTACAACAGTAAGAAGAAATGAAGTTGCATTGCACAATGAACGACAAGTAATTAGGAAGTGAGGTCAGTGTTACTTTGGCTTTCATCACAACTGCTCGAGGCAGAAGGCCATCCACACGTAGCCTTGGATATGCCGAGGTTTTTGTGCTGTAAAATTATGTTTCTCCTCACCTCGATCACTGAGATCTGCTCATGTAAATGTTGAGACTGTATAAGAATATAACTATTTAAGTGTCATAAGATAACCGTTGTTGTGAAGTTGTGCAATATAATTCAAATCAGACTTGACTTCACTAAAGCATCTGTGTGACCATCATAAAAATGCCTAATGCAACAAGAAATGTTGTGAGGAGTCACAGCAGAGCTCTCTTCAGCACTTGAACAGTGAACTTGTATTTATTTGCAGAATTTTGAATATTGGAAAGTTGGCCTGAGGACTGCACTTTCTGCATTTTGACGATGGTTTTGGTTTGATCGTGCTGCCAGAGAGACAAATCAAAATGAATAGTGATATTAAACAGAACTCCTTGGTGGAAGATCAGTGTAGGGAATGCAATAACTCACAATGGAAGGTAATAATAAGATATATCACAGCTTTGGCATACAGTAGCATGACACAGGCGAATGTTATGGACACCTTCCAATTCCATACGACATGAAGAATTTGGTTTATTACAGAACATGTTTTGTAACACTTTTGCCTTTAGTTAAGTGACACTGGTGTTTTTCACAAGAGCAACAGGTCAGCAGGTTCATGAAAGTAGTTAATTGACATGGATCATTGAGCACATCTGTCTGAAACCACATGTGCTGCCAATAAGTCCTTAAAAAGTCCTTGGAAAGAACATCTTTCTCTTTAGCTCAGTGACAATACTGCATCGCATCTGAGACAAAGGATTAAGGAGGAGAGACACTGTGAGGGGAGGGGACAAGAGAGAAGATTGACGACAAGCAGAAACATTTTGTTTCATTCCTGTCAGCACAATAATCGTCATAATTGTTGCCACGTTTGTCTGTAAGAGTCGGTACTGAGCCGACGATGAACGAGTCCATGTGTGCACAGGAAGATCCCTCCGTTTTCTCAGCGAGTCACGAATGAAGAGGAAGTTAATCAAGAATCAACAATGAGATTAAAACATCCACCTGCCAAATGAGAACACAATCTGGTACAGACTGTGCTCGCTAATCAAACCCACCTGAACGCCGCTGCTAATGGTCAAAGTCTCACCAAGACGTCCAGCAGCCGCAGTTACTTTATGTGAGACCCAACTGTCACTAAACCCTTGTTAAGCTCACACTCATTCCTCATCAAAGGGAAACATCCTTCTTTCAGTGGTAAACCTTAAAGCAGGGGGGGGTCACAACAACTAACAGGAGGACATTGATGGTTTGTACACTTTCTCCTCTCACCATGACAAACTGTGCATCAGGTTCGGACACTGTCTAACTTCCTATATGAGTTCTAGTCATGTCATGCCATGTCAGAAGAGTCACTGGTGTCTGTGTGAGAGGCTTGGACAAGAACAAAGTCTGCATTAGGTTGTTTTCTTTTAACCTTTATTTAAGATGATAGATTAATCTTTCGTTCACAAGGGCGACCTGGAAAAGAGGCCAGCAACACACATCATGATAGACAACACGAGTTAAAGCACAGATTGCAAACAACACACCAAAATAGCAATACGATAAATTAAAACAATCATTTAGGGATTACGACCACTTACTAGTACCAAATGCAGTTAACTCGCAAGTTAACTCACTGCAAGTGAAATGAGTTCAGAAAACCTTTGATCAGCTTTGGGGGGGCAGCAAACTGAAGGCTTGTTTTCCAAACTCAGTCCACACGAGGCTGTTGGTTCTGACTTCTGTTTCTTTGGTAAATGACCATGGTATAAGTGGGTTAATCAACGTGTAGGTGTGTGTTAAACGGTTTTAAGGCACAGTTTCAGTGACTTCATGAAAACGATTTTAAAATAAGTCATACAGGTGCTAACATGCAGAACACAGATGCTCTGAGATTCACATAGGAGAGAAGGACGTCTAGGTGAATGGGCAGCCCGCGGCCTCTCACCCTGACGTGAACGTCTTTCTGGTGCATCTCTGTCAGGTGAAGAGAGCTGTGAGAGGGCATCACTGTTTGTTGATGAGAGATGAGAATGGGCTCAGACTGACTCACTCTTTGCTGATGTATTTGCCCATCAACAACAAAGGCCATTGCCCGCTTTGTCTTAAGCTGATTAACTGCGTGTGAAAATCTGTGTTCATGGGAGACGTTTCGCCTTGTCAGCTCAGCCAAAGAGCCAATAGTCTGAGAGCAGAACAACCAGACCCTTAGTGATGACCAGGGTAGAGTTAAGTATGCCATCTCCACAGTCTCCTTCTCATTCTTCCTTTCCACTTTCTCATTGCCCTTCTCAGCTGGAAGTGCATTGTCAGGTTGGGCTCATACAGAGCCAGAGACTAACCAGCACTCCTTGTGAAACCCCCATGTCCAATTTCAATTCTCCAGCTCCTTCCACCATTCGCCTTATCTAATTAAATCTGCACTGAGTGGGTCCTGGGCACTGGAAACTGCTTTGTGGGGTCCGTGGACAAGCAAAACAAATGGAGACCCCAGCATGTGGAGATTAGAAGCAGACCCTCCATGTGGCTTTTGTATGTGTGGAGAGAGAGGGAGGGGGTTTAAGAGGGTGGAGGAGTGAGGGAGCTGGCAGGTGGAGAGAAATGGGGAAGGTAGAAACCAAGAAGAGAGCTTGGGGTGTGTGTGGTGGACATGGAGATGGGAGAGTGATGGAGAAGGAATGGAGGGCAGAGACCACAGAAGATAGGTGGGAGGCGACGCAGTGGACAGGAAGGCACAGATGGAAATCTGGAGCAGTTCGTGTTCGGGCATAGAGAATATTCAAGATAGAAAGAAAGAGTCTTAGCCTCCGTTCTCAGCACAAGTGTCTCTATCAGTTCATATCCTGCTGTGTAAATATGTGGACGTGTTAAATGACCCATTGAACAACCACCAGCAACTACACACGTACACTAACAACTGGTGCTCGCACACATTGGTGCACACGTGCTCAGAGGCACATGTACACACACACACACAAAAATACAAACACCCATCCATGCACACAAACATACACACCCACAAACACCCACGCACGTACAAACACGTACACACACACACACACACACACACACACACACACACACACACACACACACACTGGTGCTCGCCATGTGTAACCAGATCAAGCGTGACAGTGGTTTCTGTGGTCGTGTTTCTCTCAGTCCATTACCTGTCTAAACAACAGCTCTCTGTAAGGACTCAGAACAGTACATCTGTCATTCACCCCCCTACTCAAAGTATCTGCAATGGGGTCAAATTCAGTGAATACAAAATTATTATGAGCTAAACTGGAAAATAATGGGTACCTGTGTCACTGCAGTGAGGTGCAAGGACACCACAGATTATAGGAGAGGAGGCTATAAGACAGAAGTGTCAGAAAAGGGCTTTAGGACATTTTCCCTTGTTTTCATGCTAACGAACCAATCAGAATATTTGATTTTATCTGCTGGGATCAGAAATCGTGAATAAGATCAGACAGCACCGAAGTATTTACTCATTTTTCAAACTAAGATGTTAAAACGAATAAGACATTAATGTGACTTATTCTGTAGTACTCTTCCAAAAAAAAAAGAAATCAGAATAAAACTGCCCAAATGGCGATTGACAAGAAAGAAAAGCTGAAAAAAAAGATGACAGTCTTTGGCTGAGAGTCGCAGTGCCATGTCTGGTTCGTTTCACCCGTTGTGCCCTGTCAAGTCTTGAGCTGCTCACCTCTAAAGCTTTAAGGATGCATAAGTCAGCCACCTCCTTCACAAAGTAAAGCGATGAACACAGATGAATGGGGACGCAGAGGATGGTGAAGCTCTTAACTGTATTTATGAATTCCTGTGGCACTGAATGCATCGATGAGTCACGTGTGTCATTATTTACAACCACCTCTTTCTCACTGCAGTGACAGCAAACTTCCCAGCATAATTTGCTGTAGTTTTCTCCTTTGTTCTAGCTGAACATATTTGATTTACATCTTTTCTGAAAGCAACTCTTTTGAACCTTCTTCCAAACAACAGAGACAATGGATGAGATTTGTGCGTCTGGGAGGCACAAGGTCACAGCAGTAGTGCCCTCTACTGGTTAAGGGCAGTTCAGGTGCTGCGAGATCTTGGCAACCTTCAGTTCTCAGACAGCAGAACTGAAATTCTGCAAATATGCTGCCTAGTTACAAGAATATAATGTGGAGGATATATACAGTATAACAGCAAATGTCTGCTATGCATTTATCTATTTTTGTCGTTCTTGTTTGCGTTGACAGGTAAAATATTAACTGGGGGTCCCTCTGTATATGAACACACACACACACACACACACACACACACACTAACTCAATCCCCCACTGCCCAATTAGGGCTGACAGTAGGATTAAGGCAGTCTGACTCCCCAGATCACGTGATTGCTGTTGATACAGTTCCTCTCTGGTGTGTGTGTGTGTGTGTGTGTGTGTGTGTGTGTGTGCACGCGTGTGTGCAAAGAGAGTTCATGAAGAATCATTTGTTTTCCTTGGACATGTGTAAGTGCTGGTTGGGTTTGAGCGTAACTCTCATCCGCACATGTGCACCCTTGCAAACAGAAAACATGCATCCTCTGTAAATCCTCTGGATTTCTTCAGGTGGATTAGATTACTATAGAATCAACCATTATTTTATACAAATCAGTCATAACACGGTATCATAAAGAATCATCAGATACGACCACGTGTTGCTGCAGCCTCTTTACTGGTCACATACTTTCCATAATCTCTTGGTCAGCACGTAAGGTCTCGCTGAACTTGTGGTGTTTGGTAGCTGCGTTTGCGAGCACCAAGGAGACAATGGGCCTCAGCCTCGTATGTGGCCCAGGGCCAAGTATTTTGTTTTCCACATCTGTAAGAGGAGAGGAAGAAAAAGTCAAGGTGGTTACTTAACCGTGTGTCACAATTATGATGTATTAGCCCAGTTAAGTGGCATAAATTGTTTATTAGTAGCTATTAGGTCACACTGAAATCCAAACACATGAGGGCAGAGATGGCAGCTGAAGATGCACAAATCTGATAATGTCTGTCAGGAGGTGAGAGCTCGTACGTACACACAAGCACCAACACGTCGGTTTTGTGCGTGAAACATAAAATCAGACACATATAAAATCATTACGTGAACCACTGATCAAAACGATTCAAGAAACATGTGTGCAAGGGAAACATGTTGTTCCTTTATACAGTATGATTTGTGGCTACATGGAAAAATGTTCAAAGCCTTTGGGAAAGAAAAAAGGGTGTATTGGAATTTTTTTTTTTTTTTATGGCAGCGTTTAGGAGATACTTCATAGGCTTTACAAGAGGCTAGAATAAATCCAGAAATCTGTGACCCTCATCATTTTCAGATCTTTAAAATTGCTAACTGCTATTTTATGACTTTGGGAACAGAAGTTTGAGAGTGAGTGAAAGTGTAAAACGAACTGCACAAAGTTATATTAATTTAAAATATACACATACACAAAATTTAAAAAAAAAATTAAAAACTTTAGCAGAACTTTTAAGGGAGACAAAGAGTATTAATTTCCATAATGAAAAGGCTAAATTAGGACAAACTATCAAACTGTAAAATGCTTGTCTTGTAGCTAGTTACTCATCACTTCAACACCTCTATGAAACAACTCAGCTGAATGTATAAATGCACTTGTACTGTATATGCAACTGTCTGACCACACTCAAGTACAATCAGCCTGTGAATATTGATTTCCATCAAATAAAAAATGTGTTTGTTGTTTTCATTTGAAATCCCTCATGTGATGTGAAACATTCCCAGAATTGTCTGGAAGCTCAGCCAGCTGCAGAGTTGGACAGCAGCTCAGAGCTCGCAGCCTAATCGAACATGAAAAAGACCTTTTCCCTGAGCACTTTCTTGGCCCTGGCCGCTCGCTAATGAGGGTATTGATTGCAATAACACATACTGATGAAGGATCAATGGGCTGGGCGCCGGACGGTGACATCTGTTAACAATGCTGCTTGATTAAATGAATGTGTGGCTTTGAAACTCAATCGTGTCGGAGGTAAGTTCCACTGGAAAAGAAGGTAATGCTGCCTGTCTGCTCTGAGAAGCAGTGAATTAACCAGTGAAGTCAAAGGTGAGAAGTGGAATCGGGCCGTATGATCAGTTCCTAAGGTCAAATATTGTATATTCCACAGAAGCTAGAATACTGATGGATCGGAAGTAAAGAAGCAGAATCTGAGGCTGTGTTCATGATGCATCATGTCGTTATATAAATCACTTTTATTATCTAAATGTTTTGTGTTTTAGTAACATCTCTGGGATGTGCACACAGGATTAAGTTTTCACACAAACTGCAGCTGGGAGCAAACCAGAGTGGAAGCTGTTCTTGGATGAACCGAATTACTTTCAGGCTAGAAATGATGGCTGCACAGCTTTATTTCATTTGAGGATTTGCTCCTGTCAGCCAGTTAATTTTGCACTGAAAGAGCAGTAATTTGGAAGAAGAAAAAAAAACACTGACTTGTATCAGCTCCAGCTGAATTTCCAAAATTGCTCAGAATGAAGATGTTCGTGCTCTTGGAAGAAAGCTCACTATGGACAGCAGGAATGATCACAGCAACCAGTGGAACTTATACAGGAAGGACTGACATGAAAAAAGCATTCCTAATGTCACTGCAACATAAATACATCTTGTGTTTGTCAAGAGACTGAGAGTCCTCATGTGGTTCACATCATATATTCTAAAAACTACAGAAATCAAGCCCTTCTGGTTTTAATATGAGAATACATTAGTGAAGGATTTGACATACCAGGTACATCATTGGCACATTAACACTATGTTATAAAGCTGAACTTGATCATCCCACAATATATCTGGAGCTTTTTTCCTGCGAACCTTTATGTCAACTGGGCTTGTTTGCTAGATCCACTTTCTGTGTGTGCCTCATGATGTAATGTAAAATGTGGCATATATCAGACTGTGGTGTGAATTGGCCACAGCCCACAAGACTTTACAAACGACACATTACTTGTAGGAAACATGGAGTCCAATGAAGTAAGTGTTTACGGTTTGTGTCATCAGTTGATGATAGGAAGAAATAATATCTGCAGTTCTTCTGCGTGTTGTTCATTTTTGCATTGCATCGTAAAATGACAAGTGGTGTGGTGGTTAGAACTGTTGCGAGACGGTCCCAGTTCGATTCCTGGTCTGGGCTCTTGCTATGTGGCGTTCACAGGCTCTCCCTGTGTCTGTGTGGGTGTGAAGGGTTGTCTGTCCTTCATGTGGCCCGGAGATGAGCTGGCGTCCACCCGTTGACAGCTGGGATCGGCTCCAGCACAACCGCGACCCAAAAGTGGAAGGAGATGATTGAATGTAAACTGACCCGAAATGCTGTTAAATGAGGAGGTAGATTGAAAGGATTTGTGGCTATAAAAATAAACCACAAGTCTATTAAAGCCTTTTTGAGAACAAGCAATGCAGCTGACATTGAATACTTTTGACATATTAGCAGACAAGTACGACACATTTTACTGTAATTTATTTGTCACGTCCCCAGAGTGCACTTCATCACAATCTTTGCCTCATACAGGGATCAGTCCATTAAATGCTCTTGTTTTCAGCATCTTATCCATCTTGTCCTGGCTGGAAACAAAGACATGACTGATTGTCGTTATCTGGAATGATTTTCTCTCCTGCTCCTGATCCAAACAGTCCTCAGCACCTTCACCCTCTCAGCATTGATCCACAGCATTGGAATATTTGTGGTGTAAATACAGTTACACTTTTTTAAAAAAACATCCTCAATGTAACTGTCCATCAGGAGTAACGAGGTAGACTCTGTCGCATATTTAAGTTCTCACGCTTTCAGTCAAGAGAAGATGAAAAGGGACTGAAGGGTTGTTTGACTTCTACAATGGGTGCCAACATTTTCAAGCTTCAACTTCCCCTGTATTTTTACCGTGCAGAGCTTATTAACAAATATTACAGGACATTTTCACCAGTAGAAAGTCATGCTTTCAGTGATCTAACAAATTCATAAATTGACTTGAACAAGTTCACTCTTCCATCGTTCTCATGTACACGTTTTCACGAGGTTTGAAGCCTGTGGCCTTAAAAGGAGCTGTATTTAGATTTAGCTCCAATTTAATAAAGAAATGTGTAGACCCCCACCCCCTTGCCCATAGCATGCACACACATGCACAAACCCCCACATTTGACATATTTTTGGCCATGTTCTATTTGCCAGATATGTGTCAAATGTAGGTTGATACTGATGGATCCTGAAACAATATGTTTTAGTTTGCTTTGCGATTGCAACATGCTGCAAACGTCCAGAATACCTCTGAACCTCATCCAAAAATATTTTCCAAACTCTGCTAACGATTTCAACGGAAAGAAGAAACAAACAGGTTTTTCTTGTGTGTCTACATGATCGCCATTTGGGTGCAATTTGAAGCTATTAATACTTCCTTTTCATAAATGAAATCAAGATGAGAGCGTGACAAGAGTGACTGGAACCAACCTCACATAGCTTCGATGGCAACATGGAGTCTATTTGGTTTGAACTAACTGGGCAGGTCAGACATTTTCTGATCTGGGAAAGATCTCTAAGCTGTGCAAGTGTCAAGTATTTTCTGCATTATATGAAAATATATGAAAGTGAGGACAAGCGGTTAACAGACACTGGAGGACTACAGCTGAGTTCGTGGCTTAGTTCTGAGGGGTGAACGAGGAATACAGATTTCTGTAAAACTCTCATGAACCCCAGTGTGACTGGGTGATCAGCGCTAACATGAGAACAATTGACTGAAATGAATTGAGGACGAAGGTTACATCATAGACTGCCAGGGCTCATTTGCTTCTTGCGGGCCAACCTCGTCATCTCACTGTCTTTTCATGCGGGACACACACACACTCAATACAGCCAAATGGAACCAAGCACCAAAATGTCGCCTACAAAAGTGTTTTCAAACCTGTATCGACAACAACAAACACCTTTTGTGGGGATCATATTTCCCTTACGTAGGGACGTCTGAGTTTCCTGGTTGTGCACAACAGTTCTGTGCATGTTCAGTTCTGCAAGATGATTTGTCTGCCGTTCACTGTCAGTCTCAACCCAACAACTCAGAAAGTAAAGGGAGACTGACAGTTTCACGGCTTCCTTGCAGAATGTAGCCAAGTGTTTTTCTTGTTCAATCAACCATCAAACGTGGGCTGAGCGGCCGTGCCAGTACAGATGAAACAAACCCCAAAGCCACTGTTACCGCCCTGAAAAAGTCTGTACGTTTTAAAACACAGGACAGGCCTCGGCAGTCGGACCGGATGTAGGTGTAAGAAACTGCATCGGCACCTTTCCGCTCCACCTCCAAGACTTCCATTGTGTTAAGACTAGTTAGTCCAAACACAACAAATATTCTTTCACACTCACTTTGGCCTGCTTCTGTCCACAGGTGGTTGGGAGGTAACCAGTTACAAGTTAGTGTGTTCCACACACATGACTGGAGACTCACTTCAAGTTACTTACGTAAATATTCATGAATGCAATTTGAGAGACATCTGAATTTGTACAAAAGACCTCTCACATGTTTTATCGTTTTTAGATTGTGGGATCAGTATTTTTGTTATGATTTTCTACTTATGTGAATTCCTGTGGTGAAGTATTTTTAAAAGGAGTCTGCTAGTAGTCAGTGTTTCTCAATATTTAATTTGGAAAAGAATCTTAAAATATTTACTACATCAAGTGAGTGTCACTGACAAACTGACAGATTTAAAACATGTCTGAAAATAACTTGCTAGTACAATCTCATGTCTAAATGGAAGATAAAAACATTACACCGTGAAGCAAACAGTGTTAATGGTGTGTGTGTGTGGGTACTAGTGGTGTAAACACGTTTCAACTTACTGGAACATGTAAAATGAGTCTGGTTTTTTACTGAACTTGTAACAAACCCAATGATACCAGAACAAAAACCAGGAGCCATAGAAAACCATAAACCATAGAATAGAACAGAAGTTACTCTGCAGAGAGCAGATCAGGATCTTAAAACGGTCGCTCACTGTTTTCTCTCCTTCATGTCTTTATTGCTGGATTAGACCCCGGGTAAAGATATACACTGCATCCCCGGTTTCCTATAAAGACCTATAAAGCTAAAGACCAGGGTTACCAACCCTCATGCCTCTGGCGTTACACATCCTCTTTCACACTCTTACTATCACGCTGCTCAAAAATACCAAGCAGAGGAGAATAAATCAATAGATCAATCACATCAGTGCTATTATTATTTATGTTACCCTCTGTTATGGTCACAGTGAGTCAACTAACTGAAGGAGGCAACGGAACAACCAACCAAAGTCTCCTGTTCTTTATGGCTCTCCAGTCCTCTGTTGGTGAGCATGAGTGACGGCAAAACTAACAAAGTTCCACCCAAGTTCCCACAAGGCATAGGTGTTTGTCTACACAGGCTTATTACTCACATGTATATGCATCACAATACCCACATTCACCACATTAGAAGTGGCTATTAATGCATCTCAAAACATGATTCATAGCTGTTCTTCTCATCAGAAAGTAAAGCATAGCTGCCTTTAGTGACCGCTGAAAGTCACCAGACCAACCTTTTAGTGACATTTTGGAGGAACTATATGTCATCAGAAAAGACAAGGTTCTCATAGAGCACCTGTTTATTTCTATCATTAGTGAAGCTGCTGAACAACATGATGTGGAATCAGTGCATCTGGCCATGGCTTATTATAGCACACAAACCACTGCAATGGCAAGTAACCATAAAACCACACATGTAGTAGTTAATATCCACCTCACTGTGTACCCTGTGTACCATTAAAAACTGATTATAGGACTTCAAACAGCCTCCATTACAGAAGCAGTCCTCTGTTTTGGTTTAGGAGAAAACAGTGAGTGTCTAATAAACAGCTCTGGTTTTGGACCGATGGGGGTGTTCCACAGTATTAATGTGGTTGGATTAGTCATGGTGATTGTCCTTCTCTTTGACTGGAGCTTGGTGATTGTGTGACTTACATGTTTTTTATACTTAAATATATATAGACAGGCAGCATGATGGATCAACCAACCCTTTGTAGAGGTTCTCAGACCTGGACAATCGACTGGTGGCGCCGGATGAGTTGGACTAACACCAATCACCCAAGGTGTTTATATCCTTTTGTCACATGTAAATATAGAGATGACAATCCATAAACATCCATATTTGCTTTTTTTAAGATCAGTACAAATTCTATTGCAAAGTTGGTACCTGGGGAATTCCAGATAAGCATGCACCTGAAAATAAACAAAAACAGACTTTGCTTTTAAAAAGCTGAGTTTTTTTCTTTTCCCCCCCCTCCTACAAGTAAGCGAGAGGTGGGGAAAACATATGTTAGGTTACAACTACTGCTCCTTCACATCAGACCAGAAAAAAAACACAAAAGGTATCTCAAACATCTGCAACACATTTGCAGAATTAAACCTATATTAATAAATAATAATAGGCGGCTGGTGCTCTGCCAGCATTCTGAGTTCACTTTAATGGCACATGGCTTGATGGTTTTGTATAAATTCACCGTGGGCTTTGGCAGCAGGCCTGAAATGAAAGCAAGTCGCCCTGGGCAAAATCATCCTATTTACCAATAATACATACTGGAGCTGCAGGAGTTTCTACCTCACTCTGTCTGCTCCAAATTACTGAGTTTTGAAGTGCAAATTTGTCCGTGCTTGGTAAGAGGTTAAATTCAGTGTGAAAATAATGTTCCAGCTATACGCATACCAGCAGTGGAAGATAAGAAACCTGATAAGACTTTAATGCTCTCTCGGGGAAACACACCTCAAGCATGTGAACTGTGATCAAGGTTTACCGGTACTGGCTCTTTGTGGTAGTCATGTTTTAATACGTGTGTAGTATACATGTTTTTAAAGTGACTAGAAATTGCAGATTTTTACCGCTGATAACGTTTTCATCAAACTTCACTCAGTCTGCAGCAAAATGAGCAGGTATGTGATGAACTGGATGAGGCGTTGCAGGGGGTTAGTTAGATATGTAATGTAGTAGTAAAACTGTGGTACAGTCACAGACAGCGGCATCACACTGACCAACTGCAGTTACTCTCCACAGCCACAACAACACTTTCATCCGCAGTCGACCTCCAGCAGAGTGGATTGTCATCTGAGCTGGCGACTCGTCCAGGGTGTACCCTATCGTTCACCCGCTGAGATCAGCTGCAGCACAACCACGACCCGTAACCGCAGCAAGAGGGGAGAAGATGAAATGAATGAATGAATGATCCTGGCAGCGCCCAAATTTATGATTCAATACCAGCTCAGGACCCTCTACAGTACAGTGAGCACAGTGTATTTTAGACCTGGACCATACTAATACACAGACACTGTTGCTTTGTAGCATCTTTTTTTTTGGTTGCCAAGAGATGCAAACACGTTTGTCCATCCTTCTTAGAGTTACTGGACGGTTTTACAGACACAAACAGACACATCAGCAGCAGTTTATTAAACCAAACATGCAACTCTCATGAAAGACGTTAAGTATTTATTTCGTTTTGTGTGATAAAAACCACAATAACAGAACATCCATTCAGTTATCAGCAGTTGCTACGACAGAAAAAGATTCTTTCAGTGATCAGGCTGATGCTACAACGTCCCACTGGCCCGACAAAAAAAACAAATAGACACCTGCAAAATGGAAAAAAAAAAAAAAAAAGGGGAAATGGTGGTTCTAGTGTGTGTGTTCTGTGTATTTGTAAGAAAAATGTGACTTTGTTTTTTTGGATATTTCTTGTCTTATCACACCTTTATAAGCAGGGAAAATAAAGGGACCTGCCCTTTAATGAAGGCTATTATTCACCACAGATGGTTTCACGTACCATTTTCCTGATTGAAAGGTTTTGGAAATAATCAAAAGTACTTGGTTGTAAAATGAGCAGTTTTTGTGGCTGCTATTCCTGTTTTATCTATAACGTAAATCAAATGGTGAATCAAAGCTCCAACGGTTAAATTGTAATTCTGAACATGAGACTTGAGCAAAGATGAGAAAACATTCAGACGGGACTTCTGTGTTCTTGAGGGGATTGCTTGATTTATTCACCTTGTACGTGCATGAACAGATGATGGAAACTATTCTAAACTCACTTTGTAGATAAACCCTAGTAAAAAAGGCTATTTTTTATAAATTAGCAAGTCATTCGTTGTGAACTCAACATAGTTTTGTACTTTCTGATTTGTAGTGAAGGTGGGTTTTAAAATCTCTGAGGTGATCAAAGGTTCTTCATACACCATTAAACCAGAAAACGCTGCCATAATGACTTGAGGCTGTTGCCAGTTTTAACACCCTTCCTGAAATCTCCTGGATTTTTGCACCCAGCTGGAATAAATCCTTCCAGGTCAGATACGCTCAATCACTTCGTCACACAGGTCAGGTTTGATAGCAAGATACAGTGTGTGCCACAAAATGTAAACGACAGTTTGTGTAGGTCACATTTTAAGGGTGTAGTGCTGTGTAGGAAATTCCACGTTGCCTTGTATTTATTTGACTCTGTGGAAAAACACTTTTTTCTGTAAAAATATCTGGCGCTGTCTGCATCAGGTACTGAGACCTTTGACTGGGCACAAATGGCTTCCATCCTCTGTGCAAGACGTGATGGAGTGCTCCTGAATGTCATTTGGGGTCGACAACTGGGGTAACTTGAGGGCATGACACACACACACACACACACACACACACACACACACACACACACAGACACACAGACACACACACAGAAAGATCACAAGGGAAAACCAGAGATTCTGTCAGGCCAGACGGATCCACAAACATCATTAGATAAACATGTGACAAACGCTGTGTCAATTCTGATTTCTGTCTCTCAGCAGATGAGTCACACTAAGTTGCTTTGATTGATGATACACAGTCCAAACCAAACAACCAGCCAGAACCCGGTTGTATTAAGGGCATCTGTACCTTTGCTCTCATGTGTAATGAATTTTTTATTGTTATGACATTCATTTTCTTATTATGATATTTCATTACTTAACTTTTACTTCACTTTCCAAATCACATGTTGGGGTTTAAAGACAACATCAAATAGAATCTCTCCCCTTTTTGTCACCACACAGCCTGGAGGTTAATCCTGATCTCTCAGAAGGCATCTGTTGACTATTGGACACTGCAACCTGCTTCACCAGACCTCCAGAGTAGATGGCTAAGAAACATAAAACAGGTGCACGTGCGCGCACACATAAGGAAATGGCCCCCCAGCTTTTTGACAGAGAATGTGCAGAATATCAGTGCGGTTTTATTCTAAACACCAAAGCACATGTGCAGAGGTGGTGTGGGTACTGTTTGAACTCTGTGGTGTGCTCGACCAATGATCATGTTGACAAGTGAGGAGCTTGCAGGATGACACCATGAAAAAAATATCTGTTGTCCCAGATCCCAGTCCCTATTATCAAATACTATGCCACAGAATAACAAAACAAAGTGTGGACTAGTAAAAAAAAGAGAGAATAAAAAGGTTTGTTTGTTTTTGACAGCAGAGTAAATGAAAACAGAAATGAACAACTCTTCATACCATATCTGTCCATTGGCATCTAACTCATCTAACAACACGTTTACTCACTACTCTGGTCTCATCCCTGGAGCATTTCCACAGCCGTAAAGTACATAATATTCCAGGTCCGTGCCCGTAGACCTTTTTCAAGTAAAATCAAATTATAATCCGGTTGTTTCATTAATCTTCTTTTACAAAACAGATCGTGGAAGCCAATCACAGACACTGCGACAGTCCATGCTGGTCTGATCACCACTCAGTCACATCTTCAGTATCATTGGCCTGCATGTTCAAATTCTCCTTTTTGATTTGCATGCTGTAGGAATTCAAAAAGGATGCAGTAAAAGACTATCCTTTGCCATGGTTTATTTCCTTTTTTTTCTTTTCACATTCCAAGGGCCTGTGTTTGTTTCATCATCTTTAAGTATAATTTCATTTGCTTACAATCAGTACTTTCCTAGAGGGGCGGCACATTTATGAAACTTCTGCTGAGAACTAAAGGAAATGAACTCCAAGAGATTTGCTGGAAAGAAAGGGGAGAGCGAGGGAGGGAGTAGTTTGTTTGCATTCCAACAGAATGTTTATATCGCTGGTGTGGCCTACAGCCCCTGTGTGTGTGTGTGTGGTGTGTGTGTGTGTGTGTGTGTGTGTGTGAAAATCATGAATCATTCTCTTCAGGACGTTTTGACAGAAAACATGAAACCATTAGAGCAGAGGGCCAAGAACATTTCATTCACAAAATTCAGTAGAGTTTACTCTTCAGTACAACAGCTACTATCCCCAGATTATGGGGGAACACGGTAACAAAAGTAAATACAAATCTTCTCTTCTCCATTTATTTCATCTAAAAGCACCTTTTTGTTGTTATAAAACATCAACAGCAAACACACTGACTCCACAGGAAGTTAAAGTGCGGCCCTAATTGTCGAAGACCACAAAAAATGAATTCACCTAATTTCACTTGGTTGGTTGAGTTTTTGTCACCTTTTTCTCATCATTAAACTACTGTCTGAGGACCATCTTTGGACGAGGAAAGCTACTGAAATATCCAATTCAGCAAGACAACAATAAGTGCTGAAACACCCTTTTAACAGCAGCAACAGCAGCTTCTTTAAAATGTCTTACAGTTTGTGACAAATGGTGACAAGTGGTGTATTTTAGTGACACAAACATATAAAAAATGATTTGATAATCATTTTACTTCTACAGTATTATTACAATTTTCAGCAGTTATCATACTGACTGATTTTCAGTGAATGTACACTGGAGTTACAATTATTAGTTATGTCCCTATAATGGAATAGAATGAAGAAACAGACTCAATAAAAACAGAACGTTTTTAACCCTCATTAGTGTATAATTTACTGCTGTTTGTTGCATCATAACACATCACTGTTAGTAAACTGGAAAGTGAGTGTACAGTAAATAACATGTGACGTGGGTTCTCTCCAGGTTCTTGTCTGTCTTCACATGTCAGCTCTGCCATGAAGTGGGGACTCGTCCAGAGTGTACCCTGCCGTTTGACCCATTCGCAGCTGGTATCAGCTCCAGAATAAAACGTGACCCGTAGCAGGAGCAAGTGGGAAGATGACGAACAAACAAACATATCCCTAGGTGTCTGGTACAGGAATTAATTTAGGTGTCTGGTGTTGATGATTACTACACTTTCTCTTGGCAAATCAGAGGACGAGGAAGACGCTCTTGAATAAATGATGTAGTGAACTGCCAAACGGAACACAGAGAGCATTAATGTAGCAATCCTCAATGAACACAGAGAGTTTGTCAGCCTTGTTCATCACTGTTCCACATGAAAAGAAGCACACAACTGATGGATGAGGTAAGATGCTTCCTTTTGTCTCTGTGCGCAAGTATTCAATCCAGCCATCTCCAGCATTATATTGAACAGACATGCAGTAGGATCAAAAGGAAAAGACATTATCTCCCAAAATGTAAATAATCCCTTTAAGTCGGAGCATAACTGGAATGTGACTAGAAAGAACTGGAGAATCCAATAAGTATCCATATGGAGATAAACCAAGTATTATATAGATTTCGTGCACCATCCAAACTAAACTCAGTATTGCAAGGGGGAACCATGTCTGTGTAGGAATAAATCCCCCTTAACTACCAGCCTACAACAACACAGCTGCAACAGCCAAAGGCAGCCAGTCCATTCCTGGTGGTGTCAGGGGTCCGGGGGTGTCAAGAGAGCTGACCCCCCAACACACAGCAAATAAAAACTGATTTACTGCTGCTTCACTAGCTGCACCACACTTTAATAAAACTGTCCTGGGCAGAGTTATGACCCCAGCTAACCACGCACACAGATGCATGCAGTACGTGAACACACACACACACACACACACACAGAGATAGATGGGAAATTTGCTTAAAAGAAGACCCAATGACTGCCTTCGCAGAAACTTTGCAGAAACACGTAGACAGACTCAAGCAAAACCTTTACAGTTGGTGACACGACAACAACCGTTCAAAGCCCCAAATTCACCGAGATGAACAAACCCGTGAAGGTTTTTAGAGGTGATTTTATCACTTAAAACATACTTTTTCTACACATCTTCAAATGTTTCTCACACACATTTTGTCATCATGACAGGGGCTGAATGACAGAGGGAGTGATCACTACGACCTGCGGTTTGATGAGAGACAGAGAATGAAGGAGAGAGCATGTTATCCTTCAAGTTCAAGTGTGTGAGAGCTTTTCTGTGCTCCAGGGATGTTGTGCAATGCAGGGGGTTGTGCTTCTGAAAGGGGGGAGAGAGAGTGAGAGACAAAGGGAAACATTCAAACCTGAAGGAGGGAGAGGAAGGAGGGTCAGAGCATCACGGGAAGTCCCTCTTCTGCCTGCAGCAGCATAAGCTGCAATCATAAACTCTAGTAAAAAAAAGTCTTTTCTCTTACTTTGACCACAGGGGAATTTGGTCTCCAGAAGGTTTTTACCTGTTCACCTGTTACACCTCATGTATATGGACCTAATAACTGGATCAAAATATAGTTTTATAGAATACAATCATAGTTTGTGTGGAAAAATTAGATGCAATTATCAAAAAAAATTTAGCCGAGGGCTCTAAGGTAGAGTCCAGAGAAAGAAATCCATTCAGCAGGGACATAGCAAAAAAAAACAACAAGTGACACTGTCATCGTTGGAGGCTTGTGCTCCTGCTACGTCAAAGGGGAGGGGGTGGTGTTATATGGGGAAAAAAAGGAATATCCTACCACAACACACACTCGCACAAAATATGATATGTAAGTCCAGGACATTCAGACCTACGCTTGTTCACTTGGCCTCCTTTTGGAGAGAGGAAAGAAAGCAGATCCATCGGCTCATGAGTTTTAAATCACCCGTCACTCCCCTCAACAAGTTCATCCCTCCGACGCGCCGCCCATGGTCGGTCGGTGACACTAAGCAGATGTGCTGTGTTTTATCTTGTCATGACACAGAGCTACTGAAGGAAACACTCACAACTAACAGCGATTGGGTTTCAATACTACTTGATACCTCATTAACTGCTGGATTATGTGGAGCTGAAATATGAAAGTGATGGAGATAGAAAGTGAGCAAAAGAACGCTTAACTCCAAACGTTCAGGGAGGTTGGTTCTGAGTTGGCATGTCGTTTTTGTTGTGTTTTTTTACAAATACAAAAGGGATACATTTTATACCTTTTTTATACCTTTTTCCCCAATTCAACCACTTTGTCAATCAAATTTCAGCAGAACACTCGAATAATCTCTTCAGCCTATTTGAGCATTCACAATCCAGAAAGTACAATTTTGTTTTAAAAAAAAAACAAAAAAAAAAAAAAAAACGAATGTGAAAACAATGATTTGGTGTAAATATCGGACCTGGTGTCAGAGTGGATGAGGAGTGACAGCTGGAAGCCATGTGTGAGTCAGAACACCAGACAGAGAGGAAAGAAGAGCTGGATGATCACTTGATATCCAACATGTTCAAACAGCGAACGGAGACTGATTTCATATAGCACAAAGACCAACTGCATCCAATCTATTCTATTGTGAGCGTGGCCAGATGACACTAAGCAGATGTGTTGTGCGCTATCTTGGTCAACCCCACAGAGTTTGGGAGCTTTACCCCGCCCTGCTGCCCTCCTTTGTCGGTCCATGACGGCTCTCTTAAACAGTTTTCCTGATTAACAGCAGCTGTCAGTGCGATGGGGGAGCTGTGCCCTATGTGTCACTGTGAAACACAGTTAGAGAACACCACAAGGAACCTAAAACGCACGTTACCTTGAGGCTTATCAACTAATTCCTCGTAGATATATGATACAGATACAGAGCAGAGTTTAGAGTGTACAGTATTTTCTGGGTTCTGATTCAAACATGCAGGCTGCTGTGTTGTATCAATGTATGAAATGTAGCTCACCACAGGAGCGGAGCACTCACAGCCATGAGTAAATGCTGCCACAAGTTCACCTGATGACACACGCACGCACGCACGCACGCACGCACACAGATATTGCATGAGCCATGTTTTCACTGTCCTCCCACCTCTACCATAGTGTGGTGTGGTCCAGCCCATGAGCGTCAGAGAACAATGGAGGAGGGTTGATCCTGTTCTCTGTCACCCAGCAACGAGGGGTGATCCTGGGATTAGAGCTCTGTTGGTTTCAGGCGGGGGTCACTGGAGACAGACTGGGCCAACATGGAGACAGCAGGAGAGGGAGGACGTTGGGATGGACCTCATGTATATGTGAGTGTAGCCAGAGGAATAACATGCACACACACACACACACACACACACACACACACTTAGGGCAGGAGAAACGATGAGAGTAAAGATTTCTGGCTCAAGGTCTACTTCAAGTGTGTATTTAGAAGGATTGTCATTGATCACCGTCATAGCAACAATGGTATGTTTTTGGCTTGGTTCAACGGGCAACACATAACCAAAGAAGATTTAATGAGATGACTGTGAAGAAAAGATCAATCCAATTTTAAATAAAAGAATACAATAAACATACACACGTCAGCCACAGCGTCATTAACACATATGCATGTGCAGTTGTAGAGCCATGTGGTTCCATTCCTGGATATGTGAGAAGATATTGAATTTATAAACACACAGTGTACTGTAACTTGAATACACACTATTTAGATAGAGTCAAAACTTTCAGAACATTCTTCATACTATAAAAGATACCAGAGAATTTTTATTGCCTATGTGCCTATGAATGTTGCAAGGATGAATGTTCCCATCAGTTGAGGGTTCCAATCTTTTCAACTCTGCTGACACTGTAAATGAGCATTGGCAGTCAGTATTGAACCATTGATCTTCACACAAGAATGCGAAGCTGCCTTTTCCCATACAAAAAGCATCAGAGCCAGATCTGTGATCTATTCTGGAGTCAGCAATTGAGACCTCGTGCAGCTTGACAGAATAATGAGGGTATAAAAGAAGAGAGAAGAGAATCAAACGAGCCTGCACGGGACCCCGTCTATCCACAGGTGCACCACCTATTTTGTTTCAGACAGAGGTCATTGTCACCCCCGCTCAGAGTGCGGGGAGGAAGAGAGCGATGAAGTGACCAGAGGACAGCTTCCTTCGGCGGCTCTTTGGTTTGACAAAGAGCTGCTTCTGCCTCACTAAACGGTGAAAGTTTTGGTGTGGTGAGTGTGTGTGTGTGTGTGTGTGTGTGTGTGTGTTGTGTGTGTGTGTGGTGTGTGTGTGTGCACAGAAGATGGACTATGAGTTTGTCGTCCTACTATCCCTCCTCTCTCTCTCTCTCTCTCTCTCTTTCTCTCACAGCAGATAGTAGATCTCTTCTCTCACTCTGACCTTGAACTGACCTCAGTAGTATCTGGTTCACCTGTCCGCAGGAGATATCCTCATCCTGACGTCAACTCATCACTCTCTCTCACAAGATGATGCTGCCATTGGCTGCACACTGGTCACCCTGACCAGAAATGACGCACCGAAAAAACAAAAACAAAACTTGTGATTTGCAAGAATTTTCAAGTCATGTTAATTCAGCATCAGATGATGAATAACAGCAGCAAAATCGAAAAAAATGACCTCGTGATGGACCTGCAATAAGAAATGGGCCTTCTGCTCCCTCCAGTGGGCAGTCACATGTGACCCAGCCTCAGGTTTCTCAAATTATGCAAATATGCTCAATTTACTGAGTAAAAGTAAAAGTAAAGAGTTATTTACAAATCATCACAGAAAGTCCAGGCAGCAAAACATTTTCATTTAAACGGCTGATATGTCTGACACCGTGTTGGAAGCGTGTGTGGTGGAAGGCGAGTGGTAGCGATTAAGAGAAACATCGTAAATATACAGACACGCATGAAAGCTACTGTGATGTAGAGCGAAAAAAAAAGCTGCAGTCTGGCGATATAAATTTTGTCGTCCAGTTGTCTGGGACTCCTACAGTGAGAACTGAGAGATGGAGGGAGCTCGTCCTTCACCTCTGCATGGCACCCATCCATCCACCATCGTAACAGGAGCGCATCAGAGCGACAGCCAACAAAGGCAGCTGGACTCGCTTGAGTCAATAAAAGGTCACGGAGCATATCTGTCTGTGTGTGTGTGTGTGTGTGTGTGTGTGTGTGTGTGTGTGTGTGTGTGTGTGTGGTGTGTGTGTGTGTGTGTGTGTGTGTGTGGCTATGGTTTGGACTACTTAGCCCCATCCTATCATCAAAGGGACACAGGTGAGATCGGCATTGTGGGTTCTGTGTTCTCAGGTTTCCCTTTCAACTCAGGGAGGACACATCAAAGACACACACACACACACACACACACACACACACACACACACACACACACACACACACACACACGTGAAAAATGGACCGACTAATGCACAAAAGGAATATAGCATCAAGAGGGCATGCTGTATATGTTGTGATATATTTTCCCAGTATCACTCTGAGCCAACTGATCATTCATTCATTCTGTCATTTTCTAACTCATTATCTTCAGTAATGAACGTGTCTTTGACCAAAATGTGCATGTGTACATGTTCAGACATTGCTGGTTGCTCACCTGGTTTATGTAGGGAGATGGTAATAATGGCCTGCTACGTCTTGAGACTCATCATCTTAGAGTGTTTTCCTCTGCTGGACCTGCATGAGGCGAAGCTGTCAGGCCCTGTTAGCATGACAGTGGGGGAACACCAGGTGCTTCATGGCAGAATTCAGTGCATGTCCTACATTCAGGCATGACACATGCCAAAAACTCAGTCAGACATACCCTAAAACGTTTTATTATGATGACCATTTGATGTAAGAAATATTTTTTTCTACTCATGAACGCTTAGATGTTACCCCATTACCTTTTGGGAACAGAGTAGTAAAGAAGTAAAGAGACAAATGAGTACCTCTGGAATTTCATTCAGACCACGTTAACGATCGCGTTCATCTTTAATGAACATGGAGTTGGAGGATAATTCTCCTGTAGGTGAGAGACCAATGTGCTCTTTGTGTTTTCTCTAGTTTTTGCTGTTTGCCATGTTGTGAAACACTTGAGGTAAGATTTTCCACTTGGTTGTAGGGCACAGTTGGCCATGACATGAGTTGTTGGCACACTACACGACTTAGAAGTCACATCCTGGTCTGATTCAGTTTTGCGAGACCCTGTTTGAGGAACCGCCATCTCCTGAATATAAAATCGTTGTACATCATGTTAATATGACAGGTGCTGCAGTGCATGAGAACGATGACCAGGAATGTAAAAGTAAAATTCAGATTTACAACTTCCATTTCTTAAGAATTATGAAACCCTTTTGCACATTAGGAGTTTTTTGGTTCAATCAGTTTTAAGAGAAGAACTTCATAAAAACTGATCTCAGACATGTCGCCAGGTTCTGAGCCAAGCATGTGATGTCATCACTGAGAGTTTTTCCCCAAGGTCTGGTACACATGCATGACTTGATATGGCGTGTTTGTTGGTGTTTCTTCACATCGATATGATGCCAATGTGTCTCAGCTTTGCTGTCAGTCTGTTTAAGTCCAAATTGCTGCCCCATGAGTGAGTGCCCCAGCACTAAACCTTTACAGGGACAACTGTTGAAAGAATCCAGGACCTGCTGCTTGAAGGGAACCATAAACAGCTCTGAGTCTGTTTCACAGTCGTGCTCCCCTCCATCCCATAACTTTCTCCTATAACATCCTGGTAACCCGTAGTGACAACGGTAGCCCAACGTGTGGTGCGAGTATGACCAATCAGGGAAAATTAAAAGGAAAATATGTTGGTATGACAAAGAGCTTCTAATTAGAGAATACAATTATCGTTCGAACCAAAAACGAAACATGGAAGGTTTAAGAATGGATTTTAAACGAACCAGAGGATGTGAATATCTACTATAAACAAGCTCATGTATACTCGGCTCCACAAACCAATGTGACAACAGCAAAGTCAGTGTGTCGGCTCCGATCAGCTCACAGGAGCCAACGTAAAAGAAACCCTGAGACCGATTCTAACTTTTACTCACCAGGAATCTGCATACTTCACCCTCACACCGGGTATATCATAAAGGTTTATGGTGCGGACCATTCTGCATGTGTGCGCTTTTCTTAACCTCTCCTCATGTACCTACATTCAGTGTAGAGATATGGAAATAAAATGTGGCTGAACTGGCAAACTGCGTATTTGTGATGGATGACCAATGACGTGAATGATCACTTACCAACTCATCTGGACAGTAAATCACAGCGCTTTCATCGCTGGCACATGGGCTCCCTGCTGAGTGGAAAAAGACAGCACAGGGGTCGATTATCTCCTGGTATCAGAAGGTCTTCCGCCTTAGATAAGGCTCGCTGGGGATTTCAGGGTATCGCTATTACTGTTGGTACAAATCAAAGCCGACTTACTTTAAGCTGCAAGGGAGGTTAGAAGAAGGTGAAAATGAGAAGTCACTCATGATATTTACCTGTTCACATGGGGAAATGTACTAGACTGTAAACAGGTTGTCAATCCTTTTCATCTTAATGCCCCCATTCTCTCATACTTTTCAAAACAAACTGTAGTCCATCATGGGGGTCCCCCTTGATCTGCTTTGGCTTTTTCCTGAGCACTTTGCAACACTTAAAGAGGAACAACTGCTCACCTGTTCAGGATTATCCAAGGTAACAGAGCAAAAAGCTCATGTGGGATAATGACACCATGCATCATGCATCATGCATCATGCATCACGAACACCTCACCATCACTGGTCACTAGTTTATAGAAGGCATAAAACAGTGGTAAGTTAGGTGTGGTAGCTAATGGTAGCGATGATGGAGTGATTTGTAATGAACTACATTTATTTTCATATTTGGTGATGGTCCTGTGGTCAGATCAGTTGTCAAATCCTCCAGAAATTCAAAGGTAAAAAGGCACTGGTTTACGATCTACTGTATATTTATATCTATCTATATATATATACAGTACATATACAGTATACTGACTGATATAAAAGCTACAGTATTATGTCTACTATGTCATTAGTAGCAGTGTGTAACCCCTTTTTGTTTCCTAAACATTCCTTCCAGAGACACCGGTCTCCTGCCGGGCACACATTGTCCACGTTTGTTTGGGGGCATCTCAACAGTGGAAAAATGTACCTCACGTCTGGGAACATCCCAACCGCTGGCAGTGCCAGTGTTTTAGAGCATTCAGCTACTGAGTGTCAGCCTGAAGCTGTCAGTTCTGTCTGTGGCCTCGTAAAATCTCCAGGATCTTTCTTTGCATCAGTTCCACTAATGCAACACTTCTCACCAGTCACCTTGTGCAGTGCTGGCAGCCAATGAGACGTCACCTCTTTGACTCCTGCACTGTGCATCTGGCCTTTATTACAGGTTAAATAGACTATTTTCTTTCATTTTTCCCCTTTGTGCTTTCATTACACAAATGGGGGAATGAGTGTATTTTGATAAATGACTGCTGGAGGCCCACACGGCAGCACATGTATGTTTCGTGACAAATGGAGGGACTGACGAGAGAGGTAAGGGAAATACTTTTTTCCCCCCTTTTACAATAAAGGTTCCATCATTTCATTAACAATAAAGTGGTCAGTTTATTGGACTGCTGAGAGCAGATTTCAAGACAAACTTGATATCATAGGAGCTCATTTCTCACCTGTTTCACATATGATACTATTATTAATCTGACGCTGCGGCTTTGCGCCGCGTTGCTTTGTCTCTAAGAACCTTTGAGTAAAAATGGACCACATCACATGAAAGACAAAAATGGAACATGGACGCCATTAAAAATGGTCACGCTTCATGAAAGTAGAAACCTTTCAGGGAGACCAGCCAGACTGTCGAGGAGCTGCTTTTAAGCCAGTCTGTTTCCAGTATGGTGGCGATCATATCAGGAAATGCCACTTGTGGAAACGCCCACCAACACCTGCCATTCACGCTCGCTGCGGCTGCAGGTTGGCACGTCTCCAACCATCCAGTTTTACAGCAAATCTGTCTGGAAAGTTCTGATGAGGTGCTAAGTGCATAATAAAGGGTGAGATAAAACTCCTCAAATAAGGACATGACACCATCCACAGCAATCTCTTCATCATTTGCCAAGGAATGTCCCCGGTCCTAATTGGTGGCACAGATGGTCACTAGAACTGCCCAGCGTGAATCACATGAAAGATATTCACCTGCCCATCAGTGTTTGTTGATGTGCAGAGTTCTTTGATTGTTTTTAAAGATTTATCAAACAGACTACAATTCATCCGCTTTGGCAGATGCACACAAACCAACAAAAATGAACATAATTTAGGATAAAACATCCTGTAGTTTTGTCTCATGATACCCTGATCATCCCAAGAGCCTGTCACAATAATGTGTCCACATCTGAGCCCCCTTCTCCTGAGTCCTCTGAAACCACCACATGAATGTGAGTTTGTATCAGAGAAGACAGGTCAAACAAAACTCACTGTTGAAATATGTTGGTCAAACATAGTTGTATGAGCCTCTTGCAGGTTTTATAGCTGCGTGGGAACCACAGAGCATTGCCTTCCATGATAATAAAAGAAAAGACATATTTCAGCAATATTCAAAGCAGGTGTAGATTAAATGTGCTTCATTTATCATCCACATATAGTTTAAAAGTTACTACACATATCGATGTAATCATTTATTAGCCTTCCTAAAGATGTGTTGTCCATTATTATCTCATATTCTATCAAAGTTTGGAGGCTCCGATGACTTTTATAGAACATGGTCTGTTTTTGGTCTTCATCTAGAGATGATTGATGAAGACCATCTTCTCCATGTGTTTGTGTGTGTGTACCTCTTCGCAGCATTACACAAAAAGCTATTGATGATTATCATGAAAATATGGACTGATTTCATTGTTGGCCTGATCAAAGTACAGATGTGACTAAAATACATTTTTCTCCCACTCATCTAAAATGCTTTGCGGTTGGAAACCCCCTGAGTCACGATGACTAGGATACACCTTGATCCAAATCAAATCCAAATATGACGGAAAGCTGGTTTAAAACTGTCAGGGCAGGCTGCTGTTTTACGGCAAATGCTGAATCCTTGCAGGAGTGTGACTGGTGAAAGGTAAAGAGCATCTGAACAAGAAGAAAACAAGGAGATAAAACATTTTATATGGGTGCAGCTGGCAGAAACCTTCTCTGGAAAAAACCCTGTGATAGAAAGTGTCACACACGCATGCACAAGCATGTTGTGGATGTGTGGATACAAACTTTTTAACATGTTCTCCGCCCCTCGTGTCAAATAACGTCAGTCCCAGCTGGTCAAATAACTAGTCCTGAATAAACCACTTGTGTCTTATACTGACACAAAAGTCTGACTGACAGACAGGTTTTTACTTAGGTTTCTAAAACCCAACAATGTTTTTTTATGTGCAAAAATGAAATAAAATTACAGTGACATGCAGAATTCAGTCCTACTTCACACCAGCTTCACGTACCTCTACTGTAACATACTAGACAACCCACTGCAAATCAAAAGGTGACAGATGAACAGCGTTTTACCGTCCACAACACAAAAATATAGTTGGAAAAACAAATGTTTCTTGAACTGTCATTTCTGCAACCTGGCAACCCAACAAGCCAAGACAGAGAGACCAGCAGGGTCTTTTGCGGTCTGCAAATTGTTTATGATGTTACGGCAAGAAGAGGTAGCATAGCAACATTGTTGAACAACAGTCAGAGGGGAAAGGAACAAAAATGAAAAGCACGTCTTGTGGTTTGTTGTTTTTCAGTGCTAATCTGCCCATAGCAGTTCATTTTATATCAGTCATTTAAAATGCCTCACAACAAAGCTGCCGACTCTGTGATGAGAGGAAAAAAATCAAAAGAACAAATGGAAGAAAAAGCAGTTTGAGAATCAGTCCCTTTCAAAGTTTGAAACCCTTTAGCTATACTGTTCTTTCTCTTCTTACAAGCATTTCAAGTTTTTCTCACTGCAATATAACACAATGTTGTTGCAGCTCGACGTAGCTCTCAAGATGGATGGAAGTCAGTGTTGGTCCTGGCCTGTGCCAAGCCAAAAAGCTGTAACAACAAGAACATGCACTAACTCAATCTGTGAGGTTTATTTGGTCGGATTTCCACACTGTCAGATATTGGCTAGGCTTGTTTTGGCCATACAGCACCGTCCATCGGAAAATAAAGTAAGAAAAGTACTTACTTCACGCACTTTTTGCAAACTGGTCAATCAGATAGAAAAAGCTGAATGGAAAGAAATAAGTTCCAAATCCATCTAGCTCGGTTTAGAAAACCTTCATATGTCATCCTGAAAGGTGCTGATTATGTGGATATTAAAATGTTTTTCTATTTCCTTTAGAGACGTTATTACTTAACCTAAAAGAAATAAAGCATGTTGAAGCTCCCACAGAGAAAAACTGGAGAGGAAGAGATTTCCAGAGAGATACGGACACGGATGAAACAGTGACGCAAAGAGTCATGCAGGTGAGCGGGGGCGCAGCCGGTCCTCCACAGGCTCACCTGTGTCTGAGGACAGGTGTGAGGGGATCAGCAGCCAGGAGGCACCTCACACATTCACCCGGCAGTGATACGGGTGATCCTCTCCACAGGGTCTGGGAGCAGAAAACATCTGAACATTTGTCATGCGTGTATCCTGGCCCCCAACTAACGCAAGCCCTCATGGATAACACATTCCACTCTGCTAAACAGCCATGAGAACAGTCGGCATGATGGACAACAAATAGATGATGTACATATGTACGCAGACACACAGCTACCGGTATCACCCACACTCCCATCTGACCCCCACCAACAGGTTCTGAGGTGACTGTCAAATGCAAACCCTGCACAGACCAGCACTTTTCACTGCTGAGAGGCAAAGCAGCTCATCCTGAAAGATGTCATGTCTCTGGGCCAGAGGCCATGCCAAGCAGGGTGCAGGTGGAAGAGATACTGTACATTTGTGTTAAAAAAAAACTACTATAGTAAAGAAGGGTGTTTCTTGCTGTGAAGTGAATGAAAGTGGTTCTTAAAGCAGCTGCACTCTCTCCTCATGAGGCTCAGTGAACACTATTCTTTGCCCTCTGTGGTGTTCTTCCTGTGTGCACACTATTTCTTTTGGCACCACCGCTTTCCTCCCACATTACAAATACATGTGCTTCTAGTAAGACGGGAGAATTAATTACGCTCACAAGTGTGAATATTAGCGTGGGGGTGTTTGCCCTGGTGCAGACTGCTGACCTGTCCAGGCTGTTATGAACACATTAAAAACACCCTCATCCTTTTTACATCCTCTTATATTAAGTCCAGTTAGAGGAATTGTTCATTTAGGATTTGGTTTGGATCCAACAGGTTTGCCTTTCTGCGTGTGTGCGTAACCCACTTGGCAGTTAAGAGTCATTAAAGAAGGGCGTGAGGGAGCCATCCAGCGGTTTCATTAATGAGGAGCACTGACAACCACAAGAAGCCACATACACGCATGAAGACTGTAAACACAAAATTAAGCATATATATACACACACTTCCAATGCAGTGATTGGCTGTTTGTCTCTGGGCTCTTTGCTCCCTGCTGCCCTTTCCTCCAAACACTTTTTTCCCTCTTTCCGGTCGTATTAAGTGTGATGACCCCATAAAGACACATTATTTCACAGCCCAGGGTTTCATTGAGGAAAATAAACAGTGATCTTGTGAAAGAGGGTGAAACTCTCATGGGTTTGTATGCCAAAAAAAAATTACAGTGAAAGCGGGCAATCTATTGGTTTACTATCATTTTCCTCATGCTTTACTTGAAACCAAAAAGTTGGCTGTGAATAGGTGAAAGAAGGATGAGGAAGTTGTGTGACAAGCCGTTCAGTCACCCCTGTTACTTCCTGGGCCAACAACCCTCACCACTTCCAGGCGAGTATCTTAAATAGGATGTTGTGTGCTCTGAGCGGCTCTGCACTTTCTCAGCCGCAGCCCTATCACTTCAAAAGCCCCTCAACTGTTTGTTTACAAGCTGCAGAGCATTGATTATATAGCAGACAGTCTGTATGCTGGAATACAGTACAGACCACGCAGATGGGGGCTGCAGCTATCACTTGGAAAACTTTCTCTGCTCAAGTCTGTCACCTAGTGGCACTGATTTTAATCATGCAAAGAGATGTGCAAAGGTTTCTGTGTCGGGATTTGCAGAAACAAGTAGAAATTAGGATGCATCCAAGGTGTTCTACTCCAGGCTCTATTCTGGTCGGGGCATGGTTTGAGTTTCATACAGCTGTGAGAGCTGGGACTCTTGTGGTGATTTGTTGCACTGTAGTGTCTCTCCTACAGCGCTGCGTCTCCTCCCAGACATTGAGATAACACCTCTCACCTTACCTCCATCAACAACTGAGAGGCTGCCGGGGGCTTCCTGGGGTTGATAAAGGCAGCGTGGTGACCTGAGGGGGGGGGGGCGAGACAAGAAGGGGGAAGATGACTTGCAGGTGTCCAAAGTGCCTTTGCTACAGGCAGGTGCACCACACCTGTGCCACATATGTTCGGCCGGTCACGTGTGTGCGTGGACCCTGGACTGGATACCAGCTGTGTGCTGAGGTTTCTCCCACTTTTCTTCACACACTTAGCACCTAAAACACACACAGATGGGACAATTGCAGCCCGACTGTGACACACATGCTTCGAAATTCCTCTGTATGTCCCACACACCTGTAAAGAGATCGATGAGCTGCAGGTCAGTCAGTGTCTTACCACTTGCTATCCATCAGCGGCTAACTGATGTGTGCAGCATCTGCCCACCAGTCGAGCCGGGATAAGGACATCATGATGGATTCACACCTCCCGTCTGACTGCCGGAATCGTCCAGAAATGTTTGAGAGGTATGTACGTGAGCGTGTGTTGCCTTCTAATGAGGGTCAAAGGAATACATACATCCAGACATCCATCTATCCCCAACACACCACCCCAGGAACCAGCTTACAGCCTGTTTTTGTCGAGGGATATGAATGAAGGTGCACGCACGCAAGTCCCAGTGGATGGTGAGAATCGGTCCATAATGCTCAGAATTGATGAAATCGTTTTGTGTCCTACAGCGAGTCTTTTGTTGTAACGCAGGCAGAGAGACACTATCACTTCATTCAAACCCGTCACATTTCAATCTAAAGCAGAGTCAGCACAGTACCAGTCAGCACAAATGGTGGTTGACGCATTTGTTACCGGTCAAAGCAGCTTCAGTCATGACCAACTATCACAATGTTTTAACAGGTAACAACTGTGTTGTTTGTGTGTTCAATGTGAAACTGTTACACTGAAAGTATGTTATGTCTTGATGGATCCCTAAGTCAGAGATCCAAAGTGTCCTGTGCCAAGTCGACAGCCTTTTCCTGCACATGATCCACTGTAAAACCACAAAATGCTGCTACTCTGCAGTTTTTTGACATCTTCCATTTTCCCGAAATCTTCATAAACGTTCAGAGAGAGAGATGGGAGTGAGTAAACTGAGTTTATCCAAGCAAAACAATCAGTCTTTGTCCTAAGCTAAGAGGTTTCCGTCTGTAGCTGCTTCATTTTAATAGTTTTAATAGTTTGAGTCCAATAGTCCAACTCTAATTTTATGGCCTTTAACGGTGCCGATATGATTCATGTGCATGCGCTCTTCACGTTGAGTCTGTAAATAACTTACAGGTTTCTCCTTGAGCTTAAACGTGGGTGGCTCTCAAAGTAACAGCTGATTCAGCGATGGTCACTTTCAGACTGAGAGGAGTTTAATCAGGAGCCAGTGTTCCACAACAGTGGCCCTCTGGTCCTCAAGGGAGTTCCCCTTTGAGAAAAGGAGAAAGATGTAATGACTGAGGAGAAAGGAGGAAAGGGCAGAGGTGAGGAGGGCGAGGAGGTGAAGGGGAGGCTGAGGGAACAGGGATAGTAGGGTGGAGAGCGTTGGAGCGTTCAATTGGGTAATTACAGAGGAGCATTCATACTGATGGTTGACGTTCACCTGCTTCATTGTCACTGACGTGCAGCAACAAACCAGTCACATGTCACAACAACACACACGGACTTTCCTCCACGTCTGGACAGCATTACGTGGTGTAGAGAGGAACTCCCTCTACCCTCCCCCTCGTAATTATAGTCCCACACTAGGGGAGATCATGGGGTTTTTAGTTGTTTCATCATAGAAATGCAGCATCACACACACACACACACACACACAGCATGCCTCAAAGAGAAATAGACAGCAGCTGTATTAAAACTCCCGACTTCAACCGGGAGGAGTCTTCAGCTGTGGGCACCGATGGAACCTCCAAGTGACAAAACAACAAAAGCTGAGACTGAAACTAGAGAAGTCATAAAAAAATGTCCCCAACTGTATTGTGGAATCATTTGATTTTCTTTGACGATGATGATGGGCTACAAAGGGCACTGTGGGAACAGTAAACAACACACACCGCAAATGATGGCGAGCTGGGTAGCGTGTGGCGAACGGGGAAGTGTTAGGGAGAAAGGCAAGGGCCCAAGTGATAAACAGAGTGATCGGGTGATGTTCACAGAGGCGTGCTGACGCTCTCAGGAGATGAATAATGAGGCCGGCTGCATGTAAACCGTGGTTAGAGCACAACAAAAGCTGCTGACTAACTGTAGTGGTGTGCGGCAAGGTGGGGCCCTGTAATTTGGGCTTTTGGGCTCTTTCTTGCCTATAAACAAGCTGCCTATGTCTACAATGATCAGGACAGTGGCTCTGAACGCAGAACGCAGAGTATCTGAAGTCTCCATCCTGGTAAAACGTTCTTGTTTACTTGGATGTTCCACTGTTTTGAGTTCATCTGCTGTTTAATGGATGGACCCAAAGTGATTTATGACACGACAGTCAAGCTCAAGACATCTTGCACCAAGCGGTTACACTTTATCAGCATCATGGATCTGTTTTGGTGGAAATAAACAAACAAAAGTAATTTATAATTCTCAGCAAATGATCTGAGAAGCCATTAGATATGACAATGGAGGATGGTAAGGGCAACAAAGTCAGCCGGTTGTTAAGTAGCAGTTTTAATATTCGGCACTAAGGGAATGAAAAAACAAAAACAAGAGTAAAACTTGACATACACAGCAGATGCATAATATAGTTCCAAAAAATTACACATATATAAAAAAGTAATAGAGTAATAAAAGATCAGTTCATTCCGTCTGAATCAGCGGTCACCTCTTTGGTGGTTTTCTCTCAGTGGATTCATTCACTTTCAACTGACATCTAAGTTGTTGTCGTCCTTGTCAAATCTCTTGTTTAATCCACTGAAATACTTCTCTCTGAAGGCGTTGTGTCCCTGGTACGGCCTGAAGCGAGGGTCTGACAGATGGGCCAGGCTGTCTACTTCCTGTGGAGACAAAAGGTTTGAGGTTGTCTAACTTGCCCAAACACCCAGCAGATGCATTCACATGAAGCAGATCATCATCATCGTAGTTCAAAAGGCAACGTGTGGTGGGTGAATAAATGAGCTAGCACTCATACTGACACAACGCAACAATATTTGATCCTTTATGCATACAACATATCACTCCAAAGAAGAAATGTAGAAACATTACACTTCAAAAAAAGGTGGAGGATTGACTTGAGTAGAGAATTCAGATAAAGCATTTCAAAAGTGACAAAAAAGTGTCAAAAAAGTAAAATAAAATCAGTTCCTTCATCAAAGCTCCAGTAACTGCACAGTGATGCTCTTTAAAACCCGGTGAATAGTTCTGCTCAACAGACGCTACTGCAGTTAATAGCTTACTGGCATTTTTCAAAAACCTCAAGCAGAACAGACAAATGAGAAATGGAAGTATGGCTCATTAAAAAGTCTGAATCACATCCCTTTGGAAAAAAGGAGTGCACAGGCCGATTCACAGATCGTTTGAATTTCTTTGCTGACAAGTGTGACATGAAAATAAACACTCAAAAGAGGGTTGGAATTAAATCAGAGCTTAACTCATTGTGTGATGAGGGACATTCCCTTCCAGAAATTCCAGGGACTATTTACACGTTCTACATTTGATGTAAAATAAAATTCAGATTTGTTCACTTTAGTTAAAAAAAAAAAAGGTACAGCGGTGATGTAGTTGTCTGAAGAGGAGAATCACTCCCAGATTTCACAGCCAGACTGTTTGTCTCATGAAAGAGGTTCGCTTGACACAGTGTTTCACCCTTTCACTCAACTTCATGTTAAATCTGTGAAATGCATCAAACAAGCATCTTTGTTGTTAATGTGTATAAAATCACCACCATGAAATCGCTTCCCACATCATGAAGAACAATATACATAAAACATATTGTTAAGCATGTTGCTTCATTTTGCTTTCAATAAGAGGTTTGTATTTCTCACTGTTCACATGTGAGGAACTCGAGTGTCTTTCAGACATTTGGGATCGCGTTGATTCCAATGATTTCAACAAGACTGAGATTCATCATCTCATGAGTGACTGAAACCATCAGATGTTAGAAGCAGTACAAGGTCTGAATACCGTGTTTGTGTGCAAGAACAGGACAGTGCTGTTGTATAATAACAATGCACCAACAATGTATACTGTATATTCCTGCAGATAAACAGTTAGTCTTGGCTGTAACATAGTCACTAGTCAACACAAGCATGGAGGGAGGAAGAGGAATAATGAACGGAGCGGAGCTGAAAGTGATGACTCCAACGCCATGCCTGTAATTTGTCAGCAACACCTCTCTTTTGCTCGCTGATGCTGCCAAGCAACCTGGAACCGGTTTCCATGACCACTCCGTGGGGAGAAGTCTGGGTAACTAAACTGACATCCTGCCCACGACCTCACAATTAATAACAAGACTAAGGAGGGAATCTATAAGAGAGTTGAAAATAGTGGAAATAAACACTCAGCCTTTGCCAAGAACCATAACAGATGGAGGTCTACGTACATTTAGTGTTAAATGAGGCAAATAAGCAGGTTGTGGCCACCGGACACATTACCCAGCACCTCATAAATAAAATGATTTTATTCCAATATAACAGGAAACTTTGCATGAGTTGAGCCAGTACATTTATCATCGGACGCTAAAACCCCATGTCATAGTATGAGGACTGAAATAAATGGACAAGTACCAAGTCAGAAAAGCTGGTGAACACAGAGCAGACAGACAAGAACATAGAGCAGGTAGACAGAGCAGATGGACAAGAACAAAGAGCAGATAGATTGAGCATTGATGGAAGCTAGAGCAGAAAGACAAGAACACAGAGAAGATAGACATCTACCAAAAGAGGATGGAACTTGGATGAAAACAGATACAGCTCTGATAAGATTGTTCGTTCGTTCGTTCGTTCATGCATATGTGCGTGCGTCCGTGCCGTTGTGGCATCAATTTGGGGGTTTGGCGTGGGATGGATGTCAGTTCCAGAGATGGATTGTTTTTCATATGATGTGCGATTAAGCTATTTAACGTTCCAGTATGAAAGAAATGAGCCAAGCAGAGCCAGATGGTGAAGATTTAGCCCAGACAGTCAGAGAGACACCATGGTTTCCACTGGGGTGACACATATGCATACATGTACATGACACATACTACTGCGGTTACATATACAAATAAGTCTACGAACTGCACAGATAATAACTGACAGACACACACATGCTCTCATTTTACATCAACTATTCATCTATTCATGCTCGCACACACAGGCACACACAGGTTGTTAGTGTGCAGTGTTCAGGTTCACACCACAATACCGGTACATAACTTCAAAGAGAATTAGAAAAGTCAGGATTACGAAGATCGTATGCAGCAGTCTACCTGGACAAAGTCCTTCTACTGTAAAGGACTTCACTTGCCCTAAACCTGATACTGATTTATGCTGTGTATGTACTGTGTGTGTATTGGTTGCACTGGGGTGTCAGTTTCACACAATCTCACAAGTGTGTTTTAGCTTAGTACCTCAGTGAGGTCAGTGTATGACTGTATATCGCGTGTGTCTTTATCAAAGTTGGCTGTCTGGTCAACTAAAAAAGTAGCCAGCCTTTGGACTAGATGAAATCAATGTTGATATGTTGTCGTGTTCCAGTTAAGGAGTAGAGGAAGTAGTGTCCCCCCCCCACCAACAGCACTACTCAGATTAGCAGCAACACAAACTCTCTGAAAGGCAATGTCCCACAAACCTCAGGCTCCTTGATCTTCTCCATGGTGATCAGGCGTCGGGACGTGTGACTGGATAAAGTCTGTTCACAGTTGCTGATGAGCTGCAGACATGGATGAAGGGGAACCATCTCCTCACAGTACCTGGGATGGACACATTCAGAACTTGGTCTTCAAAAGGACAGAGCAGTTGTAATCATTCATTCATCTTCTTCCGCTTATTCCAGTAACGGGGTCGCAGTGGTGCTGGAGCCGATCCCAGCTGTCAACCGGCGGAAGGCCGGGTACACTCTGGACGCAGACACAGGGAGAGCATGAAAGCCCCACATCGAACCTGGGACCTTCTTACTGTGTCTGCGTCGCCCCAGTTATAATCAATCTGTCATGTAATGATCCCTCTCCCCAGTCAGCGCTGTTGGAGGTGTTCTGTGACTTCAGTGTTCTATCCTAGGCCTTTGTAAATGGCTGCAACTACTACATAAAATGTGACTGACACATTTTACGTGGCGTGACTGTGCCGGACAGAAAGTACCAGGAAAAGTTACAGAAGCTTCAATTTTTAAAAAAAATCCAAAGTAAAAAGAAATAAAAATATCTAATTGTAAAGAAACTGTTTCTGTTACGTAATTATGCACAAAGGCGATGTACAATTGTAGTGTGTGTGTGTGTGTGTGTGTGTGTGTGTGTATATATAAATAATCCGTCTACTAGTGATGAAAACATGTATGATCTCTTTTTTGTGTCACATCAACTCAAATAAATGTTTCTTTTTCATCAGGAAAATACTAAACTAAACTAAAGGAAATATAATTTCAACTTTACTTACTGTATTTATCATAATAGCGAATGCATGACTGTGATTCTCAGTACAAACGCAGTGACTGAAGTTGAAAAAAAAAAAAGACAAGTATCGTCTTACTTCTGAAAATACGTCTTCATTTCTTTGCTGCACTGTTTATGTTGTAGTTGGGTCACTTTATGACTGTGACGACTGATATTCAGTAATATGTCTTGATACATTAACTCCATCTATTTTGTGAAAGAAGAAAGACTCTGACCGGGACTAGACGCCATCGTTTGCTGACAGAACTTTGTGTCACCTGTCATCACTCTCTCGCTCTCGGTCGCACAAACACGCACACATAAGAGTCCATTCTCATGGCACAGGCAGACACATACAATCCCTGTGGTTTCTATCACAGCCGTGGCTGCAGATACACACATGTGGGGGTGACAGAAACCCGATATCTCCCCTGTAGAGCCCCAGATTAGGCCCAGGAGACAGGCTACGTTTGGGCTTACACACACAGACACATACAAAAACACAGTCAGGTCAGCCTGCGCACCGGTGAGACAGACAGTTCACATATCTGACTTGCCTGGCCTCAGACGTTTATTTTGGCTTGGTGCTCTGACAGACACAGTGTCAAGCAGCCGTAGATGAGTAGCGAAGACAAATGTGTGAACATAATGACACACGCGTATGCATTTGCTCATGTATGAGGCCACACACATTCACGCATATGTGCTGATGCACATTAACAGGGAAATATTCAAGGTCCAACGGGTCGCAAAGTGTGTTTGTTCTAGTTGTCGCTCTGAGACACACACACACACACACAATGCAGGATTATCTCATCTCCTTCCCAGTAATCAGTGACCGGGCGTTTTCTTCCCCTAGCAACAGTTGCTGCTGCTGTCGCTTCGTTCATTTACAGTCAAACACCTGCACTTCCAGATGGCATTTTAATTTCTGCCAGTGTAAAAAATGTTTAACAATGGGCAACTTTGTAGAGCCGATGTTATGAAAGGAGCTCACATTTTGTCAGTTGTGGTTTACTGTGACGTTTGAACCTCAGCACACCTGTAATGACTCTGTATAAACACTGTCATTCACACAGGTGATCTCTCTCTCACACCACACACACACACACACACACACACACACACACACACACACACACACACACACACACACACACACACACACACACACACACACACACACACACACACACACACACACACACACACACACACTGTTTTGTGTTTTATAGAAGCGGGAAGGGAAAATGCAGGAAGGAAATGCTGAAAGGGGGAAAACTCAAGTGTGGTGGAATGTTCTTACTCATATTGAAAGTGCTACTAAAACACATTGGAATGTCATAAAGCATTTACATTATTTGTTGTGTTCAGGCTGTTCTTTGGTCTAAGCCTGCCCCCTGTTGATTGATTGGATTTACTGTCACATGAGAGGTAATGTATTAAGCAGACCACATTCAGATGACAAATATTGTCAGAGGGTTTACATCCTGACATGTCTTTCACTTATGACACAACTGAGTATTTGTGATCCTTTTTTAGAATGATGCTCAAGAGCAGAAGTATAACAGTTTTCCATATCTAGCCACAAACATTCGTATAAATTTCACATGCTGAGGCCTTTTTCTCTTTTAACATTCAGTGATTTTAACATTCAGCCCGTACCAGGCTCTCTAAGTTGCAGCTGCTGAGCTCTGCCTCATCTAACCCTCGTATATCAGTTTAGTTTTTTTATCCTGTCCTATCGCGTCCTTTTTGGAAAAATACTGTGAAGGCCTAAACCTTCTCTTGAAAACTGTTGACTGCAATAAATGGACTCATGATTCAAAGATAACACCATAGGTCTCCATACTTACTCTGGCCTGTAAACCGGCAGCCAGTAGACCAGCCGCCCACCCAGGACCAGGTGGCTGGCGGAGAAGTTAAGCAGGTCGGTGAAGATGTCACTCAGGTGATAGGACTGCGAGACAGGGACATGTGACTCTGCATAGCTGATCAGAGGAGGAAAAAATAAGCTAAAATACAGGTTTTCCACCTGCTGTCATGCAATCAAATACCTACAATAGATTTGCAGGTTGAACCTGAGGTGAACTTACATTCCATCAGGGGGTTTATTTTTATCTTTGTGGGAGCCTGTTTTCCTCGTGGACTCACGGACACCGTACGGCGCTGAGGACAAACACGGTCAGAATTACAAACAGTGACAGTCCATAATCAGAGAAGCATAAAGACAGTGAAAATGGACAGACAAAGTCAGTGTAGTATTGTAAACAAACTTACGGTCAGTAATGATGGCATCAAACAAAGTACTTGTCCTCCAAACCGGATTAGACGCATCAGACACCATGACATCTACATACATCTTCTCTGTTCCGTACTGTCGCAGGTTTGCTCGGATGTTCTCATCAGGTCCTCGCCATTTCTGGTTTTTACGACTTGACCTTCCTAGAAGAGAAATCCAGACACTGATCCGTCAGAGCACCATTAGTAACAGAGCAATTGATCAATTGGCCAATACATGAAGGCGATATTCTGCATTCCAGTGTATCTGCTGATGTCATTCATGACTGAGCAGCAGGCTCATCCAGCCTGCACAGCTGCTCACACTCCCCCTTGTGTCAATACAGATTTTAGCAGGGACATGACTTGTGAGCTCCAGAGGACACACCAGAAAGAATAAAACACACACTGGAGCTGGATCAAAATAAACACATTTTCTTCCTCTTCCTCTTTTTTACTCAAAAAACACCAGTGAACGCAGCTAATTTCATCATTGTTCAGGTATGGTCATTATGTACATGTCATTTGTTAGTCTTGATTTGTAGTGTTTTATCAGATACAAAAACATACAAACATTTTTAAAGTACAAGAGTAAAAGACTTACCTCTACCATGAATAGTGTTGTAATCAATATCCGATCCACAGACATAAGCTCCAAAATGACAACACGCTACCAATAGGCTCCCTTTAATAAAACAACAGACAAAAACTGAAAAAGACAGTTCTGTTTTTCTAAGTCAGAAAAAGCAGGTGCCATTGTAATACTTCATAATGCAGTTTCCGGTGGAATTGGAAAACTGTCTTTGAAGGAGTTCCAGAGCCCAGAAGAGAACGCTCTGCACCCCTGCCTGGTCTGGTCTTTGAGATGTGATGACCACGACAGCACACACACTCAGGTAAACAGCCGAAGCTCCTTAGTCATAGTTTTATACATGACAATTAAGTCTTTCTGATTCTGTTGTGGTGTGGCTATGGGGGCCTGATCATTGTTTCCCAGAATGTAAATCTGTCTATTTGTGTGTTCAAGTGATGGACTCAACTCACCTGTTCCAACAAACGGGTCAAAGACAAGGTCGTGCTCTTTGACCTTAGCATGGTTGGCCATGATGAACGAGAGGCCTGCGTCCATACTGGTGTTTCCGATGAAGTGCCTGTTCTTCACACTGTGGGAGCGAATCAGCTCACGCTGTCCATCTGCTATCTGTGCCGATTGATGGAGCAAGTCAAGAATTTAATTGCACTATCAAAGTTGCCATTTAAGTCAAGTCAGATCTTATTTGTGTAGCACCAGTTCACAAAAATGATTTAAGTCTACAGGTTGAATGTTTAATACTGGTGGACTATCCCTTTTATACTGTCAGTCTCTCACCCATCGGCCAAAATACATGTAATGTGGATTCTCCGGGATGTCATTGGGGTCAGTCCCGTAATCCTCCAGTAAACAGAAGACGTGCTGAGGACTCTTAAGACTCACTGTGCCCTCAAAAGGAAGATACTCCATAGCCTATGAGAGGAAAAATGCATTTTAAACATGAACACACTGCACATTCACATGGTGGCGTACTTTTCTCATACTCGTTCACACAAACAAACACACCAATATACTCACATCAATTCTTTTAATTCTCTCTGCAAACTCAAGGGTTTTGTTGAACGTGTACACATTGATTCTGTATGTTGAGTCCTTGCGCATGAATGGCGACTGCAGGGAATGTGGAGGAGAATTAAAGCTGCAGGTTCGAGTAGAATAACTGGGTAGAGGTTTTTCACAGCAGTCCTACTGAATCGAGATACTAATACAAACACATGCTACTAACGACATTAGTAAACCATCCTTAATGTCATTGTTACAGCGCAATGAACATGAACTTTACCAACCATTTTGTCTGATGGGTATTTCAGGAGGGCGGTTCGAAGCTCATTGTGAGTTTGTCCGTGGCCCCACAGCTCAAACGCTGACCTGGAAGAATGATGCCACATGGCCTACATTTGTATTAAAGCCCTCAGAATACGGCTCATGCCACAGATGAGAATCAGTTACTATAGTGATCAGTGCTCATGTGGTGAAGGTAATAAATGTTTCTTACTTAACACAAACCGATCTGGCCATGATGCTACGGATGTCGTCCTCACACAACTCATCCAGACACCAGAAAGGAGACTAGAGAGGAGAGAAAGAAGACGGATGTGACTGCAGGGAAAAGGGATCCAAAGGACAGTGACTATGAACAGTGGACAGTGATTATATCTACTGATTGGAGCTGCTATTTTTTTAATGAGTTTAATGATTTTCAACTCTGGATGAAAAAGCACAAATTACAATACAATCAAACAATCACATGCACAACTGATGTCTGAATGTTGTAAACCTTTTCTTTGTAGTTCAAGCCAGGCCGGAAAGGTTTTCCTCTGAGCGACAGCAGAGCCTTTATCTCCTAAAAAGAATAATCGCACCACAAACACAAGGCAGACAAATAATCAATACAAGACTTTTTGCAGTGTTAGTGAATAGTTACTTTTTAGCCCCAGGGGTACTTGTGAGAACATGATTATGAGAATATTAGAGTATTGAATATTATACGTTTCTGCACAAGCCTACGGGAACAACTGGATATGAATTGAGGAGATTGTGTAGCTGTGACTGAATATTGTGTGTGAATTACTCTGTTTTGACATGTACAGTATATGTATCATATACCAGAGAACCACTGTAAACCCACCCAACAGAACTGTCTCTAAGTGTGAAATAAAAATACATTAAAGTATTATACCACAGTCCTAATAAATAACAAAATGAAACACAACAGCAAGCTGGTTTCACATCATCCTGATAACATGTTCCTGTTAACTTCCTCAGGCTTTGAATTTTCTTGAATGTAAGATCAGTGAAATACCACTAGAACATGAATGAGGCCACACGTCAACACACTGCTCCAAATTCTACTGATGGATGAATGATGTTTAAAAGTGGAAGGTTTCTACCAGGACATCTGTGACGAAGTAGTACTGCAGTATAAACCATATAATACAGTGGGGATGAACATGACCTGCCCACGTGTTATTATCTTGACGTAACATTTACGTTCCACCTCAGTCGTTACCAAGAGGCGATCACAGACCGGGGGGGGGTCTTTTCTGTCCTTCTGTTACTTTGTCAACTCGACAAAGACCAACAGCCAGAAGAACACCGAACTACATTTGAGAGTGATATATTAAGAATTACCGGTAACCGAAAGTCCACGTTGTCTTGGGCCAGATGTAATAAATACTGAAGGCATGACGCTCTAGTGTGAGCAGCCATGTTTGATGCGGAGTCAATAATACGTCCGGCTGGAAACGAGGCTGTGACAAAGGTACCGCTTGGAGAACAAATCACCATAGATGGCAGAAGAATGAGGTATTTTCTTTCAGCTATCGTTTGTAATTAATTCGAGTCATACGCTTTTAGTGTCACTGTTAACGTAACATATACAGACGACGTAATTCCATTACTACTCAATACACCTGGCTATCGGGATAAACGCTTTCTCTTGTCCATGTTGTAATCTTCTTTACTTCAGCGGCACCCTGTTGGTCCCGCCCTTTCTTGACTGTGATTGGCTGGACAGAGCGTTCTTAACAGTCCATTGGTCAAATCAGATGTCTATTACAGCGGTTCGCTCCGGGACAGAACATACCTGCTGTATTGCATCTGTCAGCAGTGCTGCTGTGTAGTGCAGTTGTGTCAGATAAATAACAAGTTCAGGCATCGGAGGCCAGAATGACCCATTATAGCATGTGACATTCGGCGGCGGACATGTAAGTCTGATGGTGTTCACTCAAAATCTCTAAAATCTTAGACTGACAATCAGAGTCAGAAATAATTAGAGCAGTTCAAATCAATATCACGAATACGATAGTGAATACAGAGCAAACTAAAGTAAAAATAGAATTGAACAAAAGTAACTAAATAACGTCAAAGCTACACAGGAAATATGTAAATATTAGAATTATAGTAGTAATGGTAGTGAAGCATAAGAATAAGATTAGTTGTATAAAATGATGTATACACGTGTATATAAAGTGATCAATCCCAGCAATTTTATTGTCATTTTGAACTGAAATTTAGTTACATGTTAATTTTTGTGTTTGACAAAACACATCAAATACATTTTGTCAAGCTTCAAATGTACTAAAAACAGTGTAGTCATATTTTAAATTCAAATTGTATATGTTTTTTGTCATCAGAGTCACTGATGGGAAGCAACAGCCAGAGCAACAACCTCACTGAACATGAAGTCCCTGCTACTGCGCAGTTTAATGACGACACTGCAGCGTGCATCGTGTCTGTAAAAGGCATGAAAGATAACTGGCAAAAATGGTCTGTCGAGCACCAGGAATACCAGAAGAACAACCCCTTCAGTCACAACACTAGGCCAGACGTAGTGGTCCCACAGAGGGGGCAGGGTGACTATGGAAGGCCCCTGCAGGGCTCTATGACCGAGCAGCGGGGGAAGGATGCACACAAACACATCAGCAAGGAGGTGCAGGAGCTCTGTGACGTGATAAGGGACATCGACCAGCAAAGAGACTCAGTTGGGGACGTGATCGCTGTAGAATTTGGCAAACTGTTTGAGCATTATGTTACCATCTCTAATAAACTGGTGGGGCTTCTTCTACGAGCCCGGAAGCAGAAGTTGGTTCACTTTGAGGGGGAGATGCTGTGGCAGGGGAGGGACGATCATGTTTTGATCACTCTGTTGCAGTGAATGAAAACATGGATGAGTGCTTTCATTCAACAATAAGCTGCATTTTTCTCTTTGTAGACGTCACTGTGGATCATTTAAACTGCCACTCTGAGGAGGATACTTAGTTTTTCCACGAAGGATCATAGTCACATAGGATTGACTGACCCGGTTTATGTATTTATTTTCTAACTGCGGGGTGAATCACCAACGAGCCAGTTGTTCTTTTCCGGGCCAACGCTTTTTCAATAGAAAAGCAACTTAACATGGAGAAAGTTGCTGAAGTACATGTGAGCCCAGGTATTAATGCCATCAAAGCCAAGAAGACAATGATGTCTGTGACAATCAGGTGTTATAGGAGCTGACTGTCATGTCTTAAGACATGTAGTCATTAACCTCTTCTAAGAAGGTTTTATTTACTTTGTTGTTTGTTAGCACTTCAACACAAAAGCTACTGATCAGATTCTCACCACATTTTGATGGAGATGTCTGTTGGCCCACAAAGAACCTTATTAACGTTGGAGGCGATTCAGATCATGGTGAATGCAAGACGTTTTTCATTGCTAATCTGTGTGCCGCGAATCCCACTTCCCATGAATACATGCACTGGAGATGTATGCTGGTTCCTTCAGGCTTTACCCTCGTGCTTAACTCCCATGCTGCGGACATGACTTTGTAGAGGCATTTTATCTAATTAGTGTGGCACAATCAAGCAGTGCGGCTCTGCGCTCTCCGAGTGCTCTTCTTTCAAGTGTGCTTTTATATGTCAGACCATCTCTCTACACTTAGTGCACCTGAATGTCAAAGATAAATGAAAATGTTGCTTTCATGGAGAGACAAGTGAACAGAAATGCGTCTGACACACAATGTGATATTTTACGTTTCAACTCAAAATAAAATCAAGATAAGAATCACCATGTGTCTGTCATTGTGTTACTGTACTGTCTTTAACTGTGACTGTTTTTCACCCTGTACATGTGTATGAGTGCACATGTTTGAACAATTGAAACCTTTACCAGATGTTACATTCATTTACATACAGTAGACTCAGTCCCTCTCAGTGTGACCATGAAACAGTATAAATAATCACAAATGAAGCTGTATTGTCTGAGGTGCTTGTTAGGATCATTACACAGACTTGTGTCAGGATTACTCAGCTGTCTCCAGCAGGAAGGAGCCTTGTAAATAGTTGATGTTACTCAGCTTTGACTCATGTTACCGCTGCTGCTCAGAATGTTTTCAGACTTTAAGTAATAGAAGTCTTTTGAATTCTTCTCGACCACTCAGCCGACTTTGCCATTTTATATATGTCAACATTTTCTCAGGCGATTTGGTGTAGAAAACAAACATTTACATTGGCAAATATCTTGAGATTAATGTGTTCTACTTGGTACGAAAGGAAAATATAATTGTCCTTAAACTTAATTGATTTATCTAACAAAAAATCTGTCGCTTCCTTTTTACAAATATGTTTTGCTTTCTATTAACACAATAAGGGTGTTTACCGGTATTGGACTTTTTATTCATTTAGATTCTTAGTATTAAGCTATTTGAGTACTTTTCTTATTTAAATAATGTACAGTATTTCATTGTAAATTTTATTCTATATTCTATCTATATTACATCTTATTCAAACAGTTAGATATTCTTTAATTATCGGTAGATTTTACTACCATGTATGTAAACGTATATAATTTACGTTTTGTCACTTTTTGTGACAAATATTGTCACAAAATATATTGTGAGTGTGTATATAATATATTGACATATTTTGTGAGGTCTCGTGTCTTGTCTCCTGAACCAAACTAAACCAAAGCATCAGTAGAGCTGACGTAGGCCACTCACACACACACACACACACACACACACACACACACACACACACACACACACACACACACACTATATATCGTAGTTTTTGTTTTAAAGGCGTCATGAGGAGTCAGCTTTTCTCTGTCAAACAGCCACGCCTTTGCCTCACCTGAGTCACACACACACACACACACACACACACACACACACACACACACACACACACACACACACACACTGTTACAGGAAGTGGAGGACTCCTGTGTGTCTCACCAGCAGCGTGTTCGAGCGCAGGAAAACTTCGTTTCTTTTTTTTTTTTTTCTGTTTTCGGCCAAAGAAGCCGAACATGAAAACATGCGCGTGATTCCGTTCCGGAGCAGTAGCAGAGGGTTCCATCGTCGGACAACATGTCCTCATCCAGAGTCCCGGTCTCTCTTCACCTTTGTCTTCTCGCTGTGTTCGTCTTCTCTGTCTCAGGTGAGTCGATCATTAACACAATCGGTGGAGGATTATTTAAAGGACTGTTCCGCACAGTTCGTTCACCAATGGAGGGAAACATCAGTAATGTTACCTCTGAGCTGTTGGCTGCTCGTGTGGCCTCTGACACATATCAGTGGATCTATTGATCAGTCCTGGCTCGGTAAATGAAGTCAGACCGGATGTGGTCAGGGTGTTTTCTGAGTTTCTTCAGTGTCTAAGGGAACATATGTCACCAGACATGTTTAACATGATGTCCACGTCATTTTAAGAAGTATAGCAAAAGTGAAAGAACACTGTAGCCTAGTGTTTGCTCAGTGCAGGTCTGGTTGGTCAAACGTCACATTTAACACGTGTGTTGTTCCTAATTTAACTGGTGTGTGTGTGTGTGTGTGTCTTTGTGTTTGTTTAACTCAGGAGTCCAGAAGCTGACCGTCACACCAGAGCGCGGCACCTCTCTCAACCTCAGGGTCAGTCAGGTCAAAGGGTCAACATGCAAAGTATGCACAGTGGCCGGACGCCGCGGCAAACGCTGTGACACGTCTCTGCTGCTGAAGGACAGCACTCCCGTCTCAGTGGAGTTTGACTGCTCCACACCTCAAGACGTGTTCAGCGTGGAGGTCGTACGAAATATAGGTGAGAAACATCATGAAATGATGAAATGATGTGACGGGGTTTGTTTGTAGTGACATTCACAACATATCCCCTCCTCAGAATGTACAACGAGGTCGTGCAGCGGCGACGTCGTCCAAGTGGATTCTGGCGTCCATCCTTTTCTGGATTTTAACCGCCTCGTTCACCTGGAATCTTAAAGCGGCGGCTCCAAAAGCAGTCCGAGTAGAATTCACCAACATGGGTCTGAGACAGATCGATCCATCTGTGAGCTGTCCTGACAGACACACGTACACACTCAGGTCCATCCAGTCTGCAGGGACGGTGGTCGTGGGAACGTTCTGCCGGAGCGGCTCCAATCAGCAGTGCCCAGATCCTGAACCGGGGCAGCTTTTCCCTGGATGTCCCAGCAGGTGTGAAGCTGCAAAATGCCCAGTTTGATGTATCTGTTGGGGAGGAAATTAAATGTAAGTGAATTTCCAATCAGCTTCTGCTCCATCTTGGTCCTCAAACATCAACTTATTTGACAGTTGAATGTGTTTTGTCTTCTAGCTCTTGCCAGAATGAAGGTGTCTCTGCCACAAGAGACCTCGTCCTTTGAGTTGCTCTCTCCAAACTACCCGCTCAGTTTTCCTGATGACGATGTGATGGAGTGGTACTTTCAGGTTGCGGCCAAACAAAAGGCTTCTGTTCGCTTCTTAAATCTCACGCAGCCACGTTGTGTGAAGAAGGAAACCGCAGTGGAGTACCACAACAGAGGGAGAGGGGCAGTGGTGCTGAGTCTGACGGAGACCCAGCCCGTCCAGAACCAGGGGGACTTCTCCTTGACTCTGAGGAACTGTGAGATGGACAGAAGACGAGCTGACTCTCCTGGACTTTCCCTAAAACTCAACGTTTCTGCTTCGAGGGCAAGTCCACCAGGTTTGTACATCATCTGCACTTGATGGTGAGGTTTGACTAGCTAGATGTTTAAATGTTATCAGATGGAGAATTAAAAAAAAATGCTGTATCATGTTTCAGAGCAATTTAAGGTTTCCAGTTTGTTAATCCGTTGATTTAACTGAAATCTATGACATCTATTTTTTTCAATTATCAATGATAAATCCATCTCATACCCCTAAGATGTATCCAGTTATTCCCCAACACTGCATATGACAACCATATGGAGTTTAATCAATATGACATGAATATGCGATGGTTATTATTGTCCTATAACACTGATTGCACTAGTGGACCTAATAAAGTGGTCAGTGATGCAGTTGTTCCACCACGTCTCAGAATAGTTTTTGATGTACGTCTCTCCTGCATGTTCAGACAAGACAATTTTGCGCTGTTTTTCGATTCTGTGACATTCTGTGCAGGTTTGTTGGTCTAAGACTGAGGGATTTTCCGTCTCGTCAGACAGTTTTTGTGTTGTTGTCTGAGTAATGCAGCAGTGACGTGGACCGTCACTATCTGAGCCCTGGGGTGTCAGTCAGGTTTGGAGGGCTCTGATGTTGCCTCATCACTGATTCAAGACTGACACCGCTGGCTGTTAACTGGAAGTCACGCTGATGTCATGCTGCATTGGCCAATCACATTTAACGCTTCCTGGTCGACATGGTTGTGATGAATAATGGTCTCGGTTAAAAGGCGCGTGCCCACACATTTTCATGTTTCTGCTTGAGGAAGATGAACCACTCTGTCTCACCTCCGTCCTCTGCAGTGCTGTGTCGCGTGGACCTACGAAACATGAAGGGACATTCTCTTCGCATTGACAAGCTGAGAACGGACTCAGAGTGCGAGATGAAGATGGACTCTGAGACAAAGGAGACGATCAACGTCCCTTCAGACAGAGTCACTCAACTGTCCTTCCAGGACTGTCTCCCCAAGGACCTGAACATCTCAGCTGTGAGAGTCATAGGTAAATCAGTCCAGACACAACACAAAAGGTATTTTCTCATGAATTAGAAACAAATTTAACTTTTGTGAGTACTAGTACTAAAATGATGAATGAAAAAATAAACATGGCAAAGGAGAAAATGCATTTATTCATTAATTAAACAGTGGTAAATGGCAAATATGAACTGTTTAAAGAGTCTCTGTTACTTGTAATTGGCAGTAAGTAGTATGTCTTGAGTATTTTGACATCGTCATTGGACACATGTGGGTCCACCAGACCCGTGAACATTGTAACTAAAAGGTCTTAGTGGGTATGAGAAGGTTCCGTTTATGTGTGGTGCTGTGGACAGTTCATGAATGTGTTGCAGTGTTTTCCATATCACATCTGTTTAGACTTTCTCTAAACACCCTGAACTCTGACTGACTGATGTCACCCGCTCTCCGCCCAGGGTGTGGTCCCCCTGAAGACTGCCCGAAGCACAGTGTCCCCCTGTTCGTGCCTTCGCTGCCCAGCTGCCTCCCCGCCCCTCTGAGCAGTGTCACCTGGAGCCTCCGTCCTCCTGAGCGCGGCACCGTGGAGCTGTACTCCTTTGTGCCCCTGAAGCAGGACCTGCCGGGGCAGCCGTGCAATGACAGCATCATTAAAGTGTCAGAGGATGATGGAACTACTGTCGGACACTTCTGTCCTCAAGGAGTCATCCAGAAGGTCCAAATCCACTCCAACGTGTCCGTCACAGTGACCGGAGCCGGGGAGGAAGGTCTGAGGCCGTCTCTCAGGCCTGTGCTGACCGCTACATTTAAAGAGGAGATATCAGGTAAGGAATCTGTCAAATGCATCATCAATAATGTCTGAATCTAACTCAGAAAAAAAAGCAGAACAGTTCAGTCTAACTCTCTTTCTTTATCCATACACAGAAACATACATCATCACTGTGTCCCCAAAAAGAGACATGTCCGTCCTGCTGGCTACACCTGGATGGCCGCTGGGAATGAAGTCCTACTCCACTGTCTCCTGGATGGTTTCTCTTCCGCCCAAGATGGAAGCACAATTAATGTTCGCCAACCTCAGCCAGCCAAAGTGCAGCCACCGCCACACCAACATCAAGGTGCAGCGGTTCGGCCCGTCCAGAAGAAGACTACAGCCGCAGGGAGGACGAGGAAGCTGAGAGCGAGATCACCGTCTCAGAGGGTTTCTACCTCAATATGTCCAACTGCATGCCGGAGAGAGGAGACTTCAGCGTCATCACCAAGGTCACGCTGCAGAGGAGCCAGAGTATGTTCACTGATTTACTGCATCCCGTCTGCAGTTTTAACATTTTTATTTCCAGCATGAAATAAGGCTACAGGGCTTTGCCTGTAATTATGAACACATGTCATAAATCCTCTATCGCACATGGTTGACGATCACGTCGTGTGTGTTTTCCTCTCCTGCAGGCCTGCTGCTGACCATCATCGTGAGCGTGGTTGCTGTTCTGCTGGTCATTTTTGTGACGGTGCTGGCAGTGGTCTGCGTGGTGATAAGGTGAGTGCAAATTCCCAATTTAAGTCAGGTATAGTGGATACAGTCCTGTCCAGTTGTTGACTTTTAGTTCTTAGTTAGAGTTCTTCAGTGCGTAGGTGTGCATTAAACGGGGCAAAACGGTCCTCAGATCATTTATTTCTGTTTTCATTTTATACAAGCCCAAGACCAGGTTTTCTGTCTTTTGTTCTCCATTTCTTTTTATTCTGCAGTGTTCCACAAATTCTCGTACTCTCCAAACAGGTTGACGCAAATGTTAAAATCATCCACTTTGCGTGTTTTCCTGTTGTTACTGCTGACAGATGCACCCATTCGCTGTTTTATGTTGCCAATGGTTGAGCCGTGGATGGATTAGAAAAGATAACCTGGAGCCGAACGATGTGCGCGTTACACGGTTTTCACGCACAGCAGCCAGCCAATCAGAAAAGAGTATTCACCCAGACCGTGGTGTAGTCAGCAGTAATTAGAAATATCATGGCGATACTTTCATGGATGTTCAGTGAGTCAAAAGCTGCAGTGTGCAGTGTGTGCAGGAGAAACTGCAAAACGAGGATCCATTACAACTCATTTCTGTTGTTTTTTTCCAAATATTGCTGAATTGGAAAGCTGTAACTGTGTAACTCATGTTCTTTAACTCTTCATGCTGCTGCCAAACAGGAAAAAGAAGAAGAAGCTCAACCATCAGGTGTCCATTTACAACCCAAACGGTACAAGCTTCCTGCCTGGCCACAACGGCCTCCCCAAGTCATCTGAAGACGAGTACCATGTGTACGCCTCTATCGAGGACACGCTGGTGTACACGCATCTGCTGAGAAAGGGGCAAGAGATGGGCGTTTACGGAGAGACGGACACGTACCGGCCTTTTACAGGCCACACAGACTCACAAAATACGCTACTGTCGAAAAACGCGGGCGCTGACAATATGGAGGTCGGAGTTTACCGGCAGTTTTGCCCCAGAGCTCAACAGGCTCCCCCGCTTCCAAACAGGCCTCCGAGCCACAGCCAGCCCATGGTGGACAATGCTATTTACCGGGCCAACAGCCTGCAGGAGGAACAGTCTGAGACGCTGGGACAACGGGAGGACCCAGAGGGAGGAGACTGAGCAGGAGATTCAGCTTTCTGCTGTTCACTTGACCGACTTCCACTGGGAGTTGTTCATTCCCTGGCGTCTGTGTGATTACCGGAAAGTTCCCTTTTGTTTTCTTATTTTTTCATCTGAGATGGAGGCACTTTGGCACTCCTCCTCTTCCCCTCTTCACCAATAAAACAGATCTGGAGGTCTTTGGTCTCCAGTGAAGGACGAACATGGACACATGGAGACTTTGTTGTTCAAAGAGTTTTATGTAACTTTATGAATTTCGGGTGTAAATGTAAAAAACTGAGAGTCATCCAGTCTTTGTTAATGGGTCGGTCAGTCAACGACAGTTTTTATGGGATTTTACAGTTTTTTCTATGTTTGCTGAAGAATGGACAGAGAAAAACAACAAAAACATGTAGATATTGTATGTTTTGGTGTGAGAATGACTCACAGTGACCTACGAGGACATAAACAACAGATGAATCCACACTAGTAGTATGGGTGGGTGGGTGGCTGGGTGTCCACGGAAAACATCCACACATGTTGATGTGATGTAATGTCAAACTTCTGTGTCACCCCAGAAACTGTTAAAATGATGGAGAACATGAGTGGGGGAGTAACAAAACGCTGTTGGATTGATGTTTTGGAGCCAGAGAACCTGTGCCACTTTCAATGATATAGATTATGGAGCTTTGCGTAGGATTTCATGAAAAGGGAATGTCTCCATCTTTTGAGTCTCACGCTTGTATCAACCATTGAGGCTTTACATTTGTTCAGTGTTTGTTTTTTATTGAATATATGTTAAACTACACCCAGGGGCCACTTATTAGGCCGTCATCTCTGCCTTAATTCTGTATACACACCTCATATTTCTGTCAGAGAGCTCATCATTCCTCCTTATGTTCACGAGGTCATCCTGGGAAATGATGAGTATCACGCTGAAAGATTACTGCAACGCTGTCCACTTCAACGCTCTTACGAACTGTGACCTAACACAGACGTTAATAAAAAGCTCTCTGACATTTCCCCTCAAGAGTGAATATTAATGTCTTTTTGAATTCAGAATGTAATGAATTGGTCTTTTTTTTTGTTTCCTTAAAATCATCCCAGAATTATTCTTATAACGTTCAATACAAGCAGCAGAAAATGAGGAGGCACTGATGGATGATGGATACAGTAAAAAAAATCTTGTGTTTATTAGCAAATGTTATATAAAGAGACATACATTTTTAAAAAAAAGTCATCCAGTGGTGTTTACCATGAAATGTAGTATTTTGTATTTTAGTATTTAGTATCAGTATGAATGAAAAATACCATCTGAAAGGGACGTTAGCTTATACAAATACAAGGAAAGGAGAAGTGATTGCCACTGACATGGTGATAGCTGAAGGAAGATGCAGCGTATTATAGACACAGGCAGCGTTTCATTTAATCTGCACTGAATGCCTTCAGACAATGTTGAACTCGCACACCGAGGCCTTTTCAGCTCGACAACTCTCATCAAACCACTTCCCATTGGCTGTAGTGGAGAGGATGCCGCAGTTCTGGCTGCGTCCTCCGTCTGGCTGCAGGGTGATCTCCGTCTCCCAGTTCTTGAAGCGCACGTTTGACCCTGACTGGTCCACCCACTGGCCTTCGGTCACCATGTCATTGATGCCCAGCCAGATTTGCACCTCCGGGCCAATGCTCTGGCGAACGTAATTATAAAGATGGTCGTTCTCATCTCCTGACAGAGGGGTACCCAGGCTGCCTCCTTTGGCGATGCAGTCATCGCTGGCTGCGTGGAAGGACTTCTTGACCGGATCAGCAAGGAAACACTTGCTGAGGATCTTGGTTCCTCTCAGACAAACTGAGCGAGAATGAAGAAATATCTCAGATGTTTCTTTATCAATTTATGTCTGAGATCATTGGTCTTTTTCAATGTCCAAAACAAATAAACCCTAACATTTATGAAAGACTTTGCTTAGAGGAACTATACCTGTTTGCAAAGCTTGTTGCTCTTTCAACAAGTTGAGCTCTTGGACGATGTCATTTACTTGTTTCTTCAGCTCTTCAATTGCAGCACTGTTTGCAGAGTCTGTAGAGGTCAAATAAAAAACATAAAAAGAACAAAAAGCTTCAGAAACAGAGATATTTGTGAATGTGAATATCAAGTCTTACCTTTCTTCCCATTTCGTTTCTTTGATGTTGTCTGCTGATGTGCACAGTGTGACAGCAGGAGAAGACAAAATACCCAGCCAACACCTCGAGTATCCATCATTTCCTCAGGAAAATAAGAAGCCGTTTGAGTGCAGCACCAGTCTGACGTCTCCTTGAAGCTCTGAGTGCTGGCCAGACACACTGTTGCTTATAAACAGCAGAGTGGCGGCACACAGTTGGACAAGGAAGTCGTCTCTCAGACAGAACAAATGTTTCACAGATGTTTTACATTTGTGTTGTTTTTGATGAGGGTGAGATGGGAGCAAGCATGACTGCGGTTCTGTATGTTTGCAGGTTAGGAAATATTAACTAAAAACTACTCGGCTCTACTACTACTTCTGCAAGGGATTATTTGATTGCTGATCGACGTCTATAGACTCTTTTTAAACGGTCTGCTGCATTCTGGCTCCGGCAGACCAGAGGTTAGATGTTTTGGGGTTTATCTCAGAACACACATCTGGTTTTCCTCAGTGGGCCGGAGGAGGTGACGACACATTGCAGCGTCTTATATAATGAAGAAAAACAGTTGTGATGTCAGTATTTGTTTACGGTTCATCATTTACTGGAACTCTACTCTTCCTCAGAGAGTTTCAGTTTCACCTTTGCTGGCAGAGAGAAAGGAGGCGGCGTGCTGATCCAATCCTATAAAGATCCCACACGTCAGTCCACTATAATCTCATTTGACTGAACACACACACACCACACTCACACACATTCACACACACACCAGCAACAACAAAGTGACGCAATGCAAAGATTCAATTCCAAAAGTGCAAATCCTTCACAATGTCACCTTTTTGCACTCCAACACAAAACACACATAGAGCGTTTGCTTTGCTTTCATCAATATATTTGGAAGAAAATATTTACAAAATCAATTCGCACTGAAGCAAATACTGTAAA
>NW_027615251.1:50000-55596 GCF_965212315.1 Lampetra planeri | reverse complement strand
ACGGTGGCGAGGAGATGTTGACTACCTCGCCTGGTACGCAGGAGGTCGTGGGGTTTGATCCTGACCCTGACGATGCCTGCTGCTGCTGCTGCTGTATATTTGGAGTCTGCGTCTCTCTCTCATCATCATCACGGTGGCTATGAGATGTTGACTACCTCGCCTGGTACGCAGGAGGTCGTGGGTTCGATCCCGACCCCTGAGTCTGCGTGTGTGCGTCTCTCTCTCCCCGTGGTGGGGTCACTTCGAATGATTTTTGAATCCGGGTTTTCCCGACCCACGTGTTAAAATCGACTTCGTCTACGCGTTTTTTTTTTATTGTTTTCCTAGTCATGTGACTGCTGCTTTGATGATGACCACGATCAGCCACTTGAGTTGAACTGTCACCGTTTGTGATGACCGCATCGCATCTTCCGCAAGACAGATGCGCATGTAGCCTTACCTGGACAACACTAAAAGAATATTGTTTATAGATTCATCCCATCTCGCTCCCTCCCTCCCTCCTCCACTCTCCTCGCTCGCTCTCCCCTTATTTTATCAGCAGCATTGCATTGAAGATGGTAATTACAGGGCAGGCATTATTATTGCTACAGCACTCGGCGAGGGAGGGGAGGGAGTGAGGGAGTAAGGGAGGGTCTCAGTGCAAGGTGTTGGGTGGGGAGAGGTGGGGGGGGGAGGTGGGGGGGAGAGGTGGGGGGGGAGGGAGATGGGGGGTGGAGATGGGGAGGGAAACTCATATGAGTGTGATGATGAATGTCTGGCATCAGGATCGGGCTCAGAGGAGATTCGCGTGGGGGATGCTGGCACAGCGAGAGAGAGAGTGGGGAGGGAGGGAGGGTGGGAGGGGGAGCGTGTGGGGAGATTGGGGAGAGTGGGGAGGGAGGGGGAGAGTGGGGAGAGTGGGGAGGGAGGGGAGGGAGGGGAGAGTGGGGAGAGTGGGGAGAGTGGGGAGGGAGGGAGGGTGGGAGGGGGAGCGTGTGGGGAGAGTGGGGAGAGTGGGGAGGGAGGGAGGGGAGAGTGGGGAGAGTGGGGAGGGGAGGGGAGAGTGGGGAGAGTGGGGAGAGTGGGGAGAGTGGGGAGAGTGGGGAGGGGAGGGAGGGTGGGAGGGGGAGCGTGTGGGGAGATTGGGGGAGAGTGGGGAGAGTGGGGAGGGAGGGGAGAGTGGGGAGAGTGGGGAGAGTGGGGAGGGAGGGGAGAGTGGGGAGAGTGGGGAGAGTGGGGAGGGAGGGAGGGGAGAGTGGGGAGAGTGGGGAGAGTGGGGGAGGGAGGGGAAAGTGGGGAGAGTGGGGAGAGTGGGGAGGGAGGGAGGGGAGAGTGGGGAGAGTGGGGAGAGTGGGGAGGGAGGGAGGGGAGAGTGGGGGAGAGTGGGGAGAGTGGGGAGGGAGGGGGAGAGTGGGGAGAGTGGGGAGAGTGGGGAGGGAGGGAGGGGAGAGTGGGGAGGGGAGGGGGAGAGTGGGGAGAGTGGGGAGGGAGGGAGGGTGGGAGGGGGAGCGTGATGTGGGGAGAGTGGGGAGAGTGGGGAGGGAGGGGAGGGAGAGTGGGGAGAGTGGGGAGAGTGGGGAGGGAGGGAGGGGAGGAGTGGGGAGAGTGGGGAGAGAGAGTGGGGAGGGAGGGAGGGTGGGAGGGGGAGCGTGTGGGGAGATTGGGGAGAGTGGGGAGGGAGGGGAGAGTGGGGAGAGTGGGGAGAGTGGGGAGGGGAGGGAGGGGAGAGTGGGGAGAGTGGGGAGAGTGGGGAGGGAGGGGAGGGGAGAGTGGGGAGTGGGTGGGGATACGGGAGGGGAGAGTGGGTAGGGGAGAGAGGGGGAGAGAGGCTATGGGGAGAGTGCGGGGGCAGAGAGGGAGTGAGGGGAGAGTGGGTAGGTGAGAGAGGGGGGAGAGTGGGTAGGTGAGAGAGGGGGGGAGAGTGGGTAGGTGAGAGAGGGGAGAGAGTGGGTAGGTGATAGGGAGGGAGAGTGGGTAGGTGAGAGGGGGGGAGAGTGGGTAGGTGAGAGGGGGGAGAGTGGGTAGGTGAGAGGAGGGAGAGTGGGTAGGTGAGAGGGGGGGAGAGTGGGTAGGTGAGAGGAGGGAGAGTGGGTAGGTGAGAGGGGGGAGAGTGGGTAGGTGAGAGGAGGGAGAGTGGGGTAGGTGAGAGGGGAGAGAGTGGGTAGGTGAGAGGGAGGGAGAGTGGGTAGGTGAGAGGGAGGGAGAGTGGGTAGGTGAGAAGGGGGGAGAGTGGGTAGGTGAGAGGAGGGAGAGTGGGTAGGTGATAGGGAGGGAGAGTGGGTAGGTGAGAGGGGGGAGAGTGGGTAGGTGAGAGGGGGGAGAGTGGGTAGGTGAGAGGGAGTGAGAGTGGGTAGGTGAGAGGGGGGGAGAGTGGGTAGGTGAGAGGAGGGAGAGTGGGTAGGTGATAGGGAGGGAGAGTGGGTAGGTGATAGGGAGGGAGAGTGGGTAGGTGAGAGGGGAGAGAGTGGGTAGGTGATAGGGAGGGAGAGTGGGTAGGTGAGAAGGAGGGAGAGTGGGTAGGTGAGAGGGGGGAGAGTGGAGGGAGAGTGTGGGGAAGAGAGGAGAGAGATGGTAGGGTGAGAGGGGGGAGAGTGGGTAGGTGATGGGAGGGAGGGGAGAGTGGGTAGGTGAGAGGGGGGAGAGTGGGTAGGTGATAGGGAGGGAGAGTGGGTAGGTGAGAGGAGGGAGAGTGGGTAGGTGATAGGGAGGGAGGAGTGGGTAGGTGAGAGGGAGGGAGAGATGGTAGGTGAGAGGGGGGAGAGTGGGTAGGTGAGAGGGGGTTGGAGAGTGGGTAGGTGATAGGGGAGGGAGGAGTGGGTAGGTGGAGGAGGGAGAGTGGGGTAGGTGAGAGGGGGAGTGTGGGTAGGTGAGAGGGGAGAGAGTGGGTAGGTGATTGGGAGGGAGGTGGGTGGTGAGTGAGGGGGGGAGAGTGGGGAGGGTGAGTGTGGGGCTGAGAGGGGGAGAGAGGGTAGGTGAGAGGGAGGGAGAGTGAAGAGAGTGAGGAGGAGAGAGGTGGAATTGACAGCACGGGGAGAGAGAGAGAGAGGGTTTAGGGGAGATGTAAGGTGAGAGATAGGATAGTAGAGTATAGGAGGAGAGGAGTGGGAGAGGTGGAGAGATGGGGGAGTGGTGAGATGGGGGGGAGTGGAGAGAGAGGAGAGTTTTGCGAGAGAGAGGTGAGTGGGAGGGGAGAGAGGGGTTGGTGAGAGATGGGAGAGTGGAGAGAGTTTTGCGAGAGAGAGAGGTGAGTGGGAGGGGAGAGAGGGTAGGTGAGAGATGGGAGAGTGGAGAGAGTTTTGCGAGAGAGAGAGGTGAGTGGGAGGGGAGAGAGGGTAGGTGAGAGATGGGAGAGTGGAGAGAGTTTTGCGAGAGAGAGGTGAGTGGGAGGGGAGAGAGGGTAGGTGAGAGATGGGAGAGTGGAGAGAGTTTTGCGAGAGAGAGAGGTGAGTGGGAGGGGAGAGAGGGGTAGGTGAGAGATGGGAGAGTGGAGAGAGTTTTGCGAGAGAGAGAGGTGAGTGGGGAGGGGAGAGAGGGGTTGGTGAGAGATGGGAGAGTGGAGAGAGTTTTGCGAGAGAGAGAGGTGAGTGGGAGGGGAGAGAGGGTAGGTGAGAGATGGGAGAGTGGAGAGAGTTTTGCGAGAGAGAGGTGAGTGGGAGGGGAGAGAGGGTAGGTGAGAGATGGGAGAGTGGAGAGAGTTTTGCGAGAGAGAGGTGAGTGGGAGGGGAGAGAGGGTAGGTGAGAGATGGGAGAGCGGAGAGAGTTTTGCGAGAGAGAGGGTGAGTGGGAGGGAGGAGAGGGTAGGTGAGAGATGGGAGAGTGGAGAGAGTTTTGCGAGAGAGAGGTGAGTGGGAGGGGAGAGAGGGTAGGTGAGAGATGGGAGAGTGGAGAGAGTTTTGCGAGAGAGAGGTGAGTGGGAGGGGAGAGAGGGTAGGTGAGAGATGGGAGAGTGGAGAGAGTTTTGCGAGAGAGAGGTGAGTGGGAGGGGGAGAGAGGGTAGGTGAGAGATGGGAGAGTGGAGAGAGTTTTGCGAGAGAGAGGTGAGTGGGAGGGGAGAGAGGGTAGGTGAGAGATGGGAGAGTGGAGAGAGTTTTGCGAGAGAGAGGTGAGAGTGGGAGGGGAGAGAGGGTAGGTGAGAGATGGGAGAGTGGAGAGAGTTTTGCGAGAGACAGGTGAGTGGGAGGGGAGAGAGGGTAGGTGAGAGATGGGAGAGTGGAGAGAGTTTTGCGAGAGAGAGGTGAGTGGGAGGGGAGAGAGGGTAGGTGAGAGATGGGAGAGTGGAGAGAGTTTTGCGAGACAGAGGTGAGAGTGGGAGGGGGAGAGAGGGTAGGTGAGAGATGGGAGAGTGGAGAGAGTTTTGCGAGAGAGAGGTGAGTGGGAGGGGAGAGAGGGTAGGTGAGAGATGGGAGAGTGGAGAGAGTTTTGCGAGAGAGAGAGGTGAGTGGGAGGGGAGAGAGGGTAGGTGAGAGATGGGAGAGTGGAGAGAGTTTTGCGAGAGAGAGAGGTGAGTGGGGAGGGGAGAGAGGGTAGGTGAGAGACGGGAGAGTGGAGAGAGTTTTGCGAGAGAGAGGTGAGTGGGAGGGGAGAGAGGGTTGGTGAGAGATGGGGAGAGTGGAGAGAGTTTTGCGAGAGAGAGGTGAGTGGGAGGGGAGAGAGGGTAGGTGAGAGATGGGGAGAGTGGAGAGAGTTTTGCGAGAGAGAGAGGTGAGTGGGAGGGGAGAGAGGGTAGGTGAGAGATGGGAGAGTGGAGAGAGTTTTGCGAGAGAGAGAGGTGAGTGGGAGGGGAGAGAGGGTAGGTGAGTGATGGGAGAGTGGAGAGAGTTTTGCGAGAGAGAGGTGAGTGGGAGGGGAGAGAGGGTAGGTGAGAGATGGGAGAGTGGAGAGAGTTTTGCGAGAGAGAGAGGTGAGTGGGAGGGGAGAGGTGAATGAAACGGGCTCGTAGCTCTCCGAGGGATGATGGCACGGGTAGCAGAGGGGAGGGGGGTGAGAGGGGGGGAGAGGGGGGGAGAGGAGGGGTGGGATGAGAGGGTGAGAGGGGGGGAGAGGAGGGGTGGGATGAGAGAGGGGGGGGAGAGGGGGGGGGGAGAGGAGGGGTGGGATGAGAGGGATGGGAGAGGGGGGGGGAGACACAGCGGAGAGTAGCAGAGGGAGGTCGACTATGGAGAGACAAGGGGGAGAGAGGGTGGGGAGGGAGATGGCGTGGAACACTATGATGTCTGTGTGTGTGTGTCTGTCTGTGTGTGTGTGTGTCTTTGTCTGTGTGTGTGTCTTTGTGTGTTTGTGTGTGTGTCTCTGTGTGTGTGTGTGTCTTTGTCTGTGTCTTTGTCTGTGTGTGTGTGTCTCTGTGTGTGTCTGTGTCTTTATCTGTGTCTGTGTGTCTGTGTTTGTGTCTGTGTGTCTGTGTGTGTGTCTTTGTCTGTGTGTGTGTCTTTGTGTGTTTGTGTGTGTGTCTGTGTGTGTGTGTGTGTCTTTGTCTGTGTCTTTGTCTGTGTGTGTGTGTGTCTGTGTCTTTATCTGTGTCTGTGTGTCTGTGTTTGTGTCTGTGTGTCTGTGTGTGTGTGTCTTTGTCTGTGCGTGTGTGTCTGTGTGTCTGTGTCTTTGTCTGTGTGTGTGTGTCTCT
>NW_027615251.1:45000-47500 GCF_965212315.1 Lampetra planeri | reverse complement strand
CCAGTGGCATCTACATCTGCAGAACGTGAAGAACCAGTGGCATCTACATCTGCAGAACGTGAAGAACCAGTGGCATCTACATCTACGTACCCAGCCGGGTACGGGTACCCATTTGCGACCCTGGTGCGGCCGGGTACGGGTAAGGAATCAAAACCCGTTTGCGACCTCTGGCGACAAGGCACCTGGGTTCAACCACCCATCTGTGTGGAGTTTTAACACGGTCTCCCGCCGTGTTGTGTAGAATGAGAGTGAGTGGAGTTTGTGTGATTTCCCCCTCGTGGCCAGGCGTGGTGCTGGCCACCCACCGTGTGCCACAGTGCCGGTAGCCTTGGCACGTGCCACTCGCTAACAGAACTTGCCCCGGCAGTCTGTTAGAGCCTACACAGGGGATCTTTGTCTTGTTATACCCGTGTCTGTGTGTCTCTGTGCGTGTGTGTGTCTCTGTGTGTGTGTATATCTGTGTGTGTGTGTGTCTCTCTCTTTGTGTGTGTGTGTGTCTCTGTGTGTGTGTATATCTCTGTATATCTCTGTGTGTGTCTCTGTGTGTGTGTATATCTGTGTGTGTGTGTGTCTCTTTCTTTGTGTGTGTGTGTGTCTCTGTGTGTGTGTATATCTGTGTGTGTGTGTGTCTCTGTGTGTGTGTATATCTGTGTGTGTGTGTGTCTCTCTCTTTGTGTGTGTGTGTGTCTCTGTGTGTGTGTATATCTGTGTGTGTGTGTGTCTCTCTCTTTGTGTGTGTGTGTGTCTCTGTGTGTGTGTATATCTGTGTGTGTGTATCTGTGTGTGTGTGTCTCTCTCTCTTTGTGTGTGTATATCCGCGTAGTAATTGCCTCATTCTACGCGAGCTGGCCTTGCGCTGGGGACACATTTGGCCGTATTTATCAGACAAATTTGCGGACCGGCTACCCGTCTCTTCCATGGAGACACGCTGCGACCCGCGTCCCAATCACCCCCCCACCACCACCACCACCACCACCTCCTCACTCACCATCACCACCACCACCACCACCCCCCCACTCCCCACCACCACCACCACGCTGCCCGCGTCTCCCCGCGGCGCGCAGAGCCACTTAATGTGCTCAACTCGACGTGGCGGTCTAATAGAGCTGGCCCGCGTCACAACTCATCCGCATAGGTGTGTCTGTGTGTCTGTGCGTGTGTCTGTGTGTCTGTGCGTGTGTGTCTGTGATACGTGTGTGTCTGTGTGTGTGTCTCTGTGCGTGTGTGTGTCTGTGTGTGTGTGTGCCCGCGTCACAACTCATCCGCATAGGTGTGTCTGTGTGTCTGTGCGTGTGTCTGTGTGTCTGTGCGTGTGTGTCTGTGATACGTGTGTGTCTGTGTGTGTGCGTGTGTCTCTGTGCGTGTGTGTGTCTGTGTGTGTGTGTGCCCGCGTCACAACTCATCCGCATAGGTGTGTCTGTGTGTCTGTGCGTGTGTGTGTCTGTGCGTGTGTGTGTCTGTGTGCGTGTGTGTGTCTGTGCGTGTGTGCGTGTGTGTTTGTGTCTGTGTGTGTCTGTGCGTGTGTCTGTGTGTGTGTGCGTGTGTGTCTGTGCGTGTGTGTCTGTGTGTGTGTGTGTGTCTCTGTGCGTGTGTGTGTCTGTGTGTGCGTGTGCCCGCGTCACAACTCATCCACATAGGTGTGTCTGTGATACGTGTGTCTGTGCGTGTGTGTGTCTCTGTGCGTGTGTGTCTGTGATACGTGTGTGTCTGTGTGTGTGTGTGACGTGTGTGTGTCTGTGACGTGTGTCTGTGTGTGTGTGTGTGCGTGTGCCCGCGTTACAACTCATCCGCATAGGTGTGTCTGTGTGTCTGTGCGTGTGTGTGTCTCTGTGCGTGTGTGTCTATGATACGTGTGTGTCTGTGTGTGTGTGTGTGACGTGTGTGTGTGTGTGTGTCTGTGACGTGTGTGTGTCTGTGTGTGTGCGTCTGTGCGTGTGTGTCTGTGCGTGTGTGTCTGTGCGCGTGTCGTGTGTGTCCGCGTGTCTGTGTGTGTGTGCGTGTGTGTCTGTGCGTGTGTGTGTCTTTGTTGTGTCAGAGAAGTTTCTCGCTTGATGCACTTTGCCCCAACTGTCTATCAAGGCTATACGGGGGATCTTTGTCTTAGTTGTTGGGGGTGTGTGTGTGATTGAGTGTGTGTGAATGAGTGTGGTTAGCGTGTTTGAGTGTGTGTGTGTTAGTGAGTGAGTGTGTGAGTGTGTGTGTGTGTGAGTGAGTGTGTGTGTGTTAGTGAGTGTGTGTGTGTTAGTGAGTGTGTGTGTGTTAGTGAGTGAGTGTGTGAGTGTGTGAGTGTGTGTGTTAGTGTGTGAGTGTGTGTGTTAGTGAGTGTGTGTGTGTTTGACAGCAGAGGTCTCACTCCGAATCAGTCGAGCGGCAATATCTTTTCATCGGTTGCGTAACGCTGTGTGGAAGCTACCTGGTCTGTCACTTCGCACGAAGCTTCAGGTCTTCTCGGCCACGGTCATTCCCTCCCTTATCTACGCTTGCGAAACGTGGACCCCCC
>NW_027615251.1:20000-40000 GCF_965212315.1 Lampetra planeri | reverse complement strand
TAGGGTGTGTGTGTAGGTGTGTATGTGTAGGGGTGTGTGTAGGTGTGTGTGTGTAGGTGTGTATATAGGTGTGTGTACGTGTGTGTGTGTGTAGGTGTGTGTGTAGGTGTGTGTGTAGGTGTGTGTAGGGTGTGTGTGTGCGCTTGAAGGCCGTCTCCTGTTCAATGTCAGCCTGTCCCTGGGTCCTGCGGATCCCCCCCCACGTGCCCCCCCCCACCCCCCAATGCCCCCCACCCACCCCCCCACGCTTCCCCCCCCCACGCTCCCCCCCCCCACGCTCCCCCCCCCACGCTCCCCCCCCCCACTCACCCCCCCCTCCACTCACCCCCCCCCACGCTCCCCCCACCCCCCCCCACCCCCCCATGCCCCCCCCCCCCCGCTCTGCCATCCTGGGCCCCCTCTGTACCGTGACGCTCAGCGGTGAGCTGGGCTCGTGCCACGTGACCCGCGCGCACAAAGACAAAGCTCCCCCGTGTAGCTTCGCGCAGCCTTTGCCGAGAGCCAGAGTTGCAGCCTAAGCGGGTTTTCGTTGTTTTTTGTTTGTTTGGCTCGGCGCTCGTGCCAGGCACGGTGCCACTTGTGGTGGCCGTTGACTGCTGTGCCAGGCTAGGTGCACGAGGTCAGGGGTCAGACCCAGCAGGTGCCGTGGGTTTGATTGACTGAGATGACTGGCAGATGCGACCCCCTACCGTGCAAACTCGCCGCGTTTTATCCGCCCGGCACTCGCCGCTCGTTGTTGTGAGCGTCGCTCCTCCGCCCTCCGTTGTTGTTGGAGGGCGACTGCCTCCAACTGCCCAGTAGCGTCCTTCACGAGCCTCCTCCACTGAGGCCGATCTTGACACCGCTGGTACCAGTCATCGACAAGTCCACTCAGCTCCACGTCCTCCTGTACCACGTCACTCCATCTCTTCTCTAGCCCGTGTCACTCACACACTCACCCACTCACTCACTCACCCACTCACCCACTCATTCACTCACTCATTCACTCACCCATCACTCCATCTCTTCTCTAGCCCGTGTCACTCATTCACCCACCCACTCACTCACCAACTCACCCACCCACTCACCCACCCACCCACTCACTCACCCACTCACCCACCCACTCACTCACCCACTCACCCACCCACTCACTCACTCACCCACCCACTCACTCAATCACCCACCCACTCACCCACTCACTCACCCACTCACCCACCCACCCACTCACTCACCCACTCACCCACCCACTCACTCACCCACTCACCCACCCACTCACTCAATCACCCACCCACTCACCCACTCACTCACCCACTCACCCACTCATTCATTCAACCACTCACTCACGCACTCACCCACTCACCCACCCACTCACCCATCACTCCATCTCTTCTCTAGCCCGTGCCGCGCCCGTTTAGCCCCCTCGATCCGGCCGAACAAAAGCTGTTTCGGCATGCGGTGGCTGGGCATGAGGTGGCTGGCATGAGGGCTGGCAGCGTGGCTGGGCATGCGGTGGCTGGGCATGCGGTGGCTGGGCATGCGGTGGCTGGGCATGCGGTGGCTGGGCATGCGGTGGCTGGGCATGCGGTGGCTGGGCATGCGGTGGCTGGGCATGCGGTGGCTGGGCATGAGGTGGCTGGGCATGAGGTGGCTGGCTGGCATGCGGTGGCTGGGCATGCGGTGGCTGGGCATGCGGTGGCTGGGCATGCGGTGGCTGGGCATGCGGTGGCTGGGCATGCGGTGGCTGGGCATGCGGGCTACATGACCCAGCCAACGCAGCCTCGCCTTCCGGAGGAGCTCACTCATAACGGTACCCCCCATCACTGTACCCCCATCACTGTACCCCCTAACACTGGACCCCTATCACTGTACCCCTATCACTGTACCCCCTAAGTCTCTCCACATTGAGATTAGAGAGAGAGGGGGGGGGGCTGTCACCTCATTCGCTGGTGCCCCCCCAGCCCCCCCCCCGAGCCCCCCCCCCCCCCACCAAGCCCCGCCCCCCATCCCATGTCCCACACAGCAGCCCCCTTTGATGATAGCAAGGGGGGGGGGCACAGTCCGCTGTCTTAATCAGATTAGAGACTCTGTGTGGGGGGGGGGGCAACACTGTCAGCCATCGCTGCTTGCATGCCCGTGTGTGTGTCTGTGTGTATCTGTGTGTGTGTGTCTGTGTGTGTGTATCTGTGTGTGTGTCTGTGTGTGTGCGTGTGTGTGTGTGTCTGTGTGTGTGTCTGTGTGTGTGTGTCTGTGTGTGTGTGTATCTGTGTGTGTGTGTCTGTGTGTGTCTGTGTGTGTGTCTGTGTGTCTGTGTGTGTCTGTGTGTGTGTCTGTGTGTGTGTCTGTGTGTTTGTGTATGTGTGTGTCTGTGTGTGTGTCTGTGTGTCTGTGTGTGTCTGTGTGTGTGTCTGTGTGTGTGTGTCTGTCTGTGTGTGTGTGTCTGTGTGTGTGTGTCTATGTGTGTGTGTGTGTCTGTGTGTGTGTCTATGTGTGTGTGTGTGTGTCTATGTGTGTGTGTGTGTGTGTGTCTGTGTGTGTGTGTGTCTGTGTGTCTGTGTGTGTGTGTGTCTATGTGTGTCTGTATATGCATGTGTCTGTCCATATATGCATGTGTCTGAGTGCACAAGATTGTGTTCGTGTGTCTGTGTGAGTCTGTGTATACATGTGTGTCTGTGTGTGTCCGTGTGTGTGTGTCCGTGTGTGTGTCTATGTGTGGGGAACGGTGGTGTAACGGTTAGCGCGCTGCGCTACGAACCCGGCGACACGGGTTCGATTCCCGCTCACGGTCAACACCAGTGACGATTATCTGAACCGGTCCTGGGCCTCCCCTAGGCCGACTCAGCCTCAAATGAGTACCTGGTGCGGTGTGTAGTAAACATCGCCACTGGGGAGACAAAGGCGGCCGGGCGTGGTGCTGGCCACCCACCCCCTCGTGTACCGTGCCGGCCTTCATAGGTGCTGCTACTCGCTAACAGCACTTGCCCCTACAGTCTGTGTGCGCTATACGGGGGATCTTTGACTTCCGATTTAACATCGCTTGGCCTGGTCGGTCAAGAAGCCTTCCGTACTGAAAGGAATTTCCATCTGGTACAGATACAACGGGAGGCTGATCGATGCCCGGGTGATGTCCAGGGATGGCTCCCTATTGGCCAACCACGTTACGTGTTTGCCGCTTTTGATCTGGTGATTGCCACTCACTCAGCGGAGGAGTTGGAGGCGCTGCTGCCGAACCTGGAGCTTGCAACTAAGAGGTGATGGGGCCTTGCCATGAGCCCCACCGAAACTAAGCACCTGCCCGGGTATTTTGTGTCATCAAACACTCCACCCCCCCCATGGGTTATGGGGCAGTTGTAGCGAGAGTGGAGAAGTTTCCGTACCTGGGCAGTGTGCTTATCACTGGCTCCGGTTTGACATCAGATGCGTAACGTCACTGCGGCAGAGGTCGCAAACGGGTTTTGATTCCTTACCCGTACCCGTACCCGGCCGCACCAGGGTCGCAAACGGGTACCCGTACCCTACCCGATACCCGGCTACCCGTACCCGGCCGGGTATCGGGTAGGGTACGGGTACGGGTACCCGATTGCGACCTCTGGGATGAAGCCACGTTGCAGGCGCGGGTGGGTTGATTCTAGGAACTTGAATTGTGAGAAGAGACAAGACGTTGGGAAATGAGTGACACACGGTGACTCACCAGTGACTCACGGCCTACCCGTACCCGTACCCGGCCGCACCAGGGTCGCAAACGGGTACCTGTACCCGGCCGGGTACGGGTAGCCGGGTATCGGGTAGGGTACGGGTATCAGGTACCCGGTTGCGACCTCTGCGGTGGCTACCTGGCTTGTCACTCCATACGAAGCTTCGGGTCTTCTCGGCCACGGTCATTCCCTCCCTTCTTCTCTACACCAGCTGCGTCGTGGGTGTTTGTGCGTCCCGCATCCGGGCAATGTCCCTATAACCATCCCCAGTTTGACAGCAGAATCAGTCGGGCGGCATTAGCTTCCGTTTGGCTGCCTAGCGCCGCTGTGTGGAAGCTACCTGGCTCTGCCGCTCCACGCGAAAGCTCCGGGTCCTTTCGGCCGCGGTCATTCCCTCCCCTTTTTGCCTGCCTGCGATTCCATCCTAGGTGTGGGTGAGTGTGTTGGGGTCAGGCTCGAGACAGGGTGTGTTTGTGGGTGTAGGGGGGTATGGGTCAGGTTTCAAATGGCTGGATTATGTTAGGAGTTCAAAAATGCCTTGAAATGGTCCGGACGCAGTCCCGTTATCAGTGAGCTCCTCCGGCAGTGTGTCTGTGTGAGTCTGTGTATACGTGTGTGTCTGTGTGCACACGTGTGTGTCTGTGTGTACAAGTGTGCTTCTGTGTGTCTGTCTGTGTCTGTGTGGACATCAAGTGTGTGTTTGCCTTTATACATGTCTGTGTGTATTTGTACCATTGTGCATGTGTACATTTGTGTGTGGGGAGCTCACAAATCGTTGAAAGATCTGGACAAAGTCCCATCGGTGAGCTCCTCCGGCAGGCGAGGCTGCGTTGGCTGGGTCATGTAGCCCGCATGCCCAGCCACCGCATGCCCCCAAGCAGCTTCTGTTCGGCCGCATGGAGGCCGCTAAACGGGCACAGCACGAGCTAGAGAAGAGACGGAGCTGATTCGGTACTAGGAGGACGTGGAGCTGAGTGGACTTGCCGATGACCGGTACCAGCGGGTGTCAAGATCGGCCTCTGTGGAGGAGGCTCGTGAAGGACGCTACTGGGCAGTTGGAGGCAGTCGCCCTCCAGCAACAACAACGGAGGGCGGAGGAGCGACGCTCACAACAACGAGCGGAGCGCCTGGTGGCTAAAGCACAGCAAGTTGGCACAGTAGGGGGCACAGGTGGTGCATCAGCCAGTCATCTCGGTCATCTCGGTCAGTCGACCCGTGGCACCTGCTGGGTCTGCCCCGTGACCTCCTGCCAGCGGGCGTTCGACACTTCACGTGGTAGCCTCAAGGTGCACATGGCCTGGCACTAGCGTCGTGGGTGACGACCCGTGGCAACTGCAGGCTCCGTCCCGTGACCTCCTCCTGCCAGCAGCGAGCCTTCCACACTTGGCGTGATGGCCTCAAATGTGCACCTAGCCTGGCACGAGTGGTGAATGCCGCCCATTGTTATTGTCATCTCTTCCTGTCTGTGCGAGTCTCTGGCATGAGTCTCTGCAGTGTCGATGCTGGGACGTTTTGGGCCTCCCCTAGGTCGACTCAGCATCAAATGATAACCCGCTGCAGTGCGTGTTGGTGCGCGCGCGCGCGCGCAACATCGGCACTGGGGAGACAAAGGCGGCCGGGCGTGGTGTGGGCCCCCCACCCCCTCTTGTGCCACAAGGCGACCTTCATAGGTGCTCGCAAACAACACTTGGCACAGGAGCCCCTGAGAGGCTACACGGGGAGCACCTTTGTCTTTGTGTCTATAGTGTCTATAGCTGCTGCTACTCGCTACTAACAGCACTTGCCCCAGCCAGCCTGGCAGAGGCTACACGGGGGACCTTTGTCTTTGTGTCTATAGTGTCTATAGCTGCTGCTACTTGCTACTAACAGCACTTGCCCCAGCCAGCCTGGCAGAGGCTACACGGGGGACCTTTGTCTTTGTGTCTATAGCTGCTGCTACTCGCTAACAGCACTTGCCCCAGCCAGCCTGGCAGAGGCTACACGGGGGAGGAGGGGGGGGGGGGGCACCTTTGGCTTTGTGTGTCCGTGCGCGGCCGTGAAGTTATTTGCGCGTGAAAATTTGGGAGGTAGGGGAGGGGGGAGGGGGGGAGGGGGGAGGGGGGGGAGGGGGGAGGGGGGGGAGGGGGGAGGGGGGAGGGAGGGGGGGAGGGGGGGGGCACCCTCCGTGCCATCTGCCTCCCTCCAGAGGGCGCGAGATTGTGTGAGTGTGGGAGGGGGAGTGGTGGCGCAGCGGTTAGCGGAGGGGGCCGCCTCCTACAGCGCTGCGAGCCCGGTAGAGGGCACGGAGTTTTAAATCCCCGCCGAGGCCCCCGTGACGATCTCTGGGCCGTCTTCAAGGTCGACTCGGCCTTAAATGGGCACCCCGGTGGCTGGGGGAAGACAAAGACGGCCGGGCGCGTGGTGCCAGCCAGCCACCCAACTCGTTTTTAGTACGTGGGGAGAGAGAGAGTTCATGGAGATGGAGCGAGAGAGAGGGAGAGTTCGTGGGGAGAGAGAGAAAGAGAGAGTTCGTGGGGAGAGAGAGAGTTCGTGGGGAGAGAGAGAGTTCATGGAGATGGGGCCTTCGTGGAGAGACTTAGATTAATCTTTGGTTCTTTCGGTAAAGTGACGTATAAAGATACAATAATACATTAAATTAAATACTAGCGTACGACGTTTCGATTGCAACACAAGCAATCGTCATGAGGTATAAATGAAATAGAAACACAAATCTAGTGAACTTAGAAATGTAATGTAATACAACAGAGAGTCGGATAACATAACAGTCAACACCCTACCTATACACCACTACACTACACTATACACTACTACACTACACTATACACTACTACACTACACTATACACTACACTATACACTACAATACACTACTACACTATACACTACTATACTACACTATACACTGCTACACTACACTATACACTACACACTACTACACTACACTATACACTACAATACACTACTACACTACACACTACAATACACTACTACACTACACTATACACTACTACACTACACTACTACACTACACACTACAATACACTACTACACTATACACTACTACACTACACTACACACTACAATACACTACTATACTACACTATACACTACTATCCACTACACACTACTACAACAGAGAGTCGGATAACATAACAGTCAACACCCTACCTGGTTGATTACGTTCTTCCTGAGAATGCTACATTTGAGAGAGAGATCAAACACAGAACCAGAGACACATAGACAGACATATAAGCATAGACAGATATCACAGAGATACATAGAGAGATACAAACATAGGCACACAAGTTTGAGGGAGAGAGAGAGTTCGATAGCGATACGAGTCACGTCGATTCCAGCGTCACGTGACATGCACGTCACAGACACTACCCACGTGGCACTGCGCGTGTCACGTGGGCAGTGGCACGTGGCGCTGCACGTGCCAGGCTCGACGTCAGAGCTCGTTAGGAAGTGACATTCGCAACGCCGTTTGCGGCGGTGCAGAGGGCTGATTTTTATTTTTGTCTTTTTACCAATTTCATAAATGTGATCTTCAAAATTCAGTTTTGAATCAAGAATGACCCCCAATATACTTATAGATCTTGACTTGCTCTTTTTGATAATTATTTAAGGAATGTAATTGGGGAAAAAGAACTTCCTGCTTTAGTCCTGGTGAGAAGTATAGCATCTTGGTTTTGGAGGTATTCATGACCGGCACCCCCCCCCCCACCCCCCGTTTGTAGAACCACAGGGCGCGTCACAAAGGCAGATTCACGTGCTCCAGCCGGAGCCGTGAGCCGTGCCTTGAGCAGGCCTTTCCCCTCCCCCCCCAAACATTGTCAGCGCAGGGCAGCCGTCGATGGTCGCCTTGCAGCATCTTTTCCCCTGCTCTTGCAAGCTGCCGTCTTTGCTCGGGCACAAGACGAAGGTCTGCGAGATCGTGGCGCTCGTTATCCAGGCAAGGCGGCACCACCCCACATATGTGAAGCCGCTTTTGCGAAAAGGCACCTCCAGTCTCGCGTAAAATGGACCCCAAAGGCCGCAACGTTGGGGTTGAGACGCGGACACCCCAGGCGCTGGTGGGGCCGAGACCTTCCCTGGCACCGCAGGGACGCTCGCTCGCACGAGAGCCACGCGGCCCCCCAGAGACACCGTCCGGTGCAGCCGAACAACCTCCACCAGAGGTCACCGCAGCGTTTGGCTACGGCGAGGCGCTTGTACATCTGCTGCCACGGTGGGGGGGGGGGGGGGAGGAGGAGGCGGGGCCTCCAGCAGGGGAGAGGAGTGATCTCTCCATTTTGTGTCCGGTAGGTCGGCCCGGTCCTGAGAATGCGGCACCTTGACGCAGCCACGTGTAGAGCGCCTTTGTTTGGGGGCTCTGGTGAGAGAGAGAGAGTTCGTGGGGAGAGACTTTTAAACAACTTTTATTGTCGCCAGCAGCACTGGAGGCGATTCCGATACGAAATACTCAGTCACCAGCAAACAAACGAATCAACGCTACAAATCCACGCGCTGTTGCGCTAAATGCGCCGCGCACAACACAAAAGAAAATCCACGTGGTGGTGGTGGTTGTGGTTGTGGTGGTGGTTGTGGTGGTGTCATCGCGAACGCCACGGTGACGAGCGAGCGCTTCAGAAGGTGACCACCACGTGGGTGCCGTCCACGCTGGTACAGAGAGGGGCTTTTCCAGCCCCCCATCATTCGAAGAAGACGTGCACATCACCGACATGTGTGTGGTACATGGCGTGCTCCAGCCGGAGCCGCGCCTTGAGCAGGCCCCTGAACACTGGAAGCATCACAGAGCAGCCGTCAGTGTCACCTTCCAGCATCTTCTTCCTCGTTCTGTACACTGCCATCTTCACCTGAGCACAGGTGAAGTTGCCGAGGTCATGGCACTTGTTAGCCAGGTAAGGCACCACCCCATACACGAAGCTGCTGCTGTTGTAGAAGGGCACCCCCAGTCTCCTGAAGATGTCCCCCAAAAGTCGGAACATTGGTTTGAGCCGCTGGCAGCATAAGTCCTGGTGGGGCAGATCCTCCCTGGCACCGCAGGAAATGCACAAGTCTGTTACCCCTGGCGAGATTCGGCTGAGCCACACGGCCGATGGCAACGTGCAGTGTGCCAACCTCCGCTGGAGGTCACCGCAGCGTTTGTCTACGGGAGAGACTTGTACGTTTGTTTCCACTGGGGGGCGGCCGCAATGAGGGGAGAGAAATGGTCTCTCCGTTTTGTGTCCGGTAGGTCGGCCAGGTCCCGGAAATGCATCGCCTTGACACAGCACGTGTAGAGCGCCTTGACACAGCACGTGTAGAGCGCCTTGACACAGCACGTGTAGAGCGCCTTGACACAGCACGTGTAGAGCGCCTTGACACAGCACGTGTAGAGCGCCTTGACACAGCACGTGTAGAGCGCCTTGACACAGCACGTGTAGAGCGCCTTGATACGGCACGTGTAGAGCGCCTTGACACAGCACGTGTAGAGCGCCTTGACACAGCACGTGTAGAGCGCCTTGACACAGCACGTGTAGAGCGCCTTGACACAGCACGTGTAGAGCGCCTTGATACGGCACGTGTAGAGCGCCTTGACACAGCACGTGTGGAGCGCCTTGACACAGCACGTGTAGAGCGCCTTGACACAGCACGTGTAGAGCGCCTTGACACAGCACGTGTAGAGCGCCTTGACACAGCCACGTGTAGAGCGCCTTGACACAGCACGTGTAGAGCGCCTTGACACAGCACCTGTAGAGCGCCTTGACACAGCACGTGTAGAGCGCCTTGACACAGCCACGTGTAGAGCGCCTTGACACAGCACGTGTAGAGCGCCTTGACACGGCACGTGTAGAGCGCCTTGACACAGCCACGTGTAGAGCGCTTTGACACAGCATGTGTAGAGCGCCTTGACACAGCACGTGTAGAGCGCCTTGATACAGCCACGTGTAGAGCGCCTTGACACAGCATGTGTAGAGCGCCTTGACACAGCACGTGTAGAGCGCCTTGACACAGCCACGTGTAGAGCGCCTTGACACAGCACGTGTAGAGCGCCTTGACACAGCCACGTGTAGAGCGCCTTGACACAGCACGTGTAGAGCGCCTTGACACAGCCACGTGTAGAGCGCCTTGACACAGCACGTGTAGAGCGCCTTGACACAGCACGTGTAGAGCGCCTTGACACAGCACGTGTAGAGCGCCTTGACACAGCACGTGTAGAGCGCCTTGACACAGCCACGTGTAGAGCGCCTTGACACAGCACGTGTAGAGCGCCTTGACACAGCCACGTGTAGAGCGCCTTGACACAGCACGTGTAGAGCGCCTTGACACAGCACGTGTAGAGCGCCTTGACACAGCACGTGTAGAGCGCCTTGACACAGCCACGTGTAGAGCGCCTTGACACAGCACGTGTAGAGCGCCTTGACACAGCACGTGTAGAGCGCCTTGACACAGCACGTGTAGAGCGCCTTGACACAGCACGTGTAGAGCGCCTTGACACAGCCACGTGTAGAGCGCCTTGACACAGCACGTGTAGAGCGCCTTGACACAGCCACGTGTAGAGCGCCTTGACACAGCACGTGTAGAGCGCCTTGACACAGCACGTGTAGAGCGCCTTGACACAGCCACGTGTAGAGCGCCTTGACACGGCACGTGTAGAGCGCCTTGACACAGCACGTGTAGAGCGCCTTGACACAGCCACGTGTAGAGCGCCTTGACACAGCACGTGTAGAGCGCCTTGACACAGCACGTGTAGAGCGCCTTGACACAGCACGTGTAGAGCACCTTGACACAGCCACGTGTAGAGCGCCTTGACGCAGCACGTGTAGAGCGCCTTGACACAGCCACGTGTAGAGCGCCTTGACACAGCACGTGTAGAGCGCCTTGACACAGCACGTGTAGAGCGCCTTGACACAGCCACGTGTAGAGCGCCTTGACACAGCACGTGTAGAGCGCCTTGACACAGCCACGTGTAGAGCGCCTTGACGCAGCACGTGTAGAGCGCCTTGACACAGCCACGTGTAGAGCGCCTTGACACAGCACCTGTAGAGCGCCTTGACACAGCACGTGTAGAGCGCCTTGACACAGCACGTGTAGAGCGCCTTGACACAGCCACGTGTAGAGCGCCTTGACACAGCACGTGTAGAGCGCCTTGACACGGCACGTGTAGAGCGCCTTGACACAGCACGTGTAGAGCGCCTTGACACAGCCACGTGTAGAGCGCCTTGACACAGCCACGTGTAGAGCGCCTTGACACGGCACGTGTAGAGCGCTGTGTATATGGCACTCTTCAGGGGCACGTTCCTGCAGCCTCGGAGCTTCAGTAGCTTGCCGGAGTCGCTGTGGCCGGGGGGCTGCGCGCAGGAGAAGCACAACTCCGGGAACGAGAAGGAGGAGTGGGATGGGGAGGGCCGCCACCGTCCCCCGGCGCCTCCAGCTTCAGGCGCAGCTCCTTCATGGCGCGGAGCGACGTCCCGCAGCAGATTCTCCCCGTCGAGCATGGAGCGGAGTCCCCTAGCGGTGCTGGCGATCTCAGCTGCGGTCTTCCACTTGCGCTGGTGGGCCTGCACGAGGTGGAAGACTGTCCCCAGCCCTGCTGATGTGAGGCGTAGAGCCAGGGTCCTCTCTCCTCTGATCCCCTGGAAGAGGCCGTTGCAGAACAAGGGCTCGTTCAGGAACTGCGCGAGTTCGTAGGGTGCCACGCGTGTTCTGCTCCGCTCGAAGCTCCGCCACGCGTCCAAGAGGCTCTGGTGATAACCTGGCAGCCTCGTGTAGTCGACCAGTCTCAGGTCCATCAGGAAGAGCTCCTTTCGGTACCCCCAGGCACCCACCCACATTCCTCAGCAGGGTGAGGGCCGGCGACTTCCAGGGTAGCTCCTCCCAGTAGTTCAGCAACTGCCTGACGGCCATGAGCCTGAAGCTCGTGACCCTGGCGGCGATGTCCACCAGACCCTGGCCGCCCTCGCCCACCGGCAGGCAGAGAACGCCCGGCCTGAGCCGGTGCTTCCCGTGCCAGACGAAGTGCGCGAGTGAGCGGTTGATTCTGGTGAGTAGCCAAGCAGAAGGCTGGAGGGCCTTGGTCTTGTGCCACAGCGCGGACGCTGCCGGGGTGTTAGCGACGAGCACTCGGCCCCTGAAGGACATCTGCGGAGCGAGGCGTGCACCCGTGTCAGTGATTTAGCCTCGATTGTGTCGGCCAGCTCGGTCCAGTTGTTCGGAGCGACGTCGTGGGGGTTTCCCAGGTGAACCCCCAGGTGCTGGACTCCATCGTCCCGCCAACCGACTCGTCCTGGGAGGAGCTCAGAGCGCACGCCGCCTTGCGACCCCAAACACAGCGGGGGCCTCGCACTTGGGCCAGTTGACCCTGGCGGAGGAGACCCTCTCGTACACCGCAATCGCCCGGCAGAGCGCGGCAGAGGTCGCAATCGGGTGCCCGATACCCGTACCCTACCCGATACCTGGCTACCCGTACCCGGCCGGGTACGGGTACCCGTTTGCGACCCTGGTGCGGCCGGGTACGGGTAGGCCGTGAGTCACTGGTGAGTCACCGTTTGTCACTCATTTCCCAACGTCTTGTCTCTTCTCACAATTCAAGTTCCTAGAATCAACCCACCCGCGCCTGCAACGTGGCTTCATCCCAGAGGTCGCAACCGGGTACCCGATACCCGTACCCTACCCGATACCCGGCTACCCGTACCCAGCCGGGTACGGGTACCCGTTTGCGACCCTGGTGCGGCCGGGTACGGGTAGGCCGTGAGTCACTGGTGAGTCACCGTTTGTCACTCATTTCGGGTAAGGTATGGGTACGGGTAGGGAACGGTTACCCGTACCCGGCTGGGTACAGGTACGGATACCCATTTGTGACCCTGGTGCGGCCGGGTACGGGTACGGGTAAGGAAACAAAACCCGTTTGCGACCTCTGGAGCGCGGAGACGTCACGCGCGCCGTTTAGCACGATGCACCACGTCGTCGTCTGCCGAGAGCTTGACGACCGCGATTTCAGGTCCCGGTACCTTGAGGCCAGACAGGTTTCGTCTCGGGTGGCGTAGCAGCGGCTCAATGGACAGGGTGTACAGCAGCCCCGAGAGGGGGCATCCCCGTCTGACCCCCCCTCGTCACAGGGAGCCGAGCCCCGCTGGTTTATCGTCAAGAGGTTGGATGTGCCTCGTGTACCGGAGATGAAGGCCTGGCCAAAGCCGAGCGACGTTGGGAGTTTGCTAATAGGGTTTTTCCCCTTTTTTTCTGGCAACAAAACGGACACCTTTGGCAAGGAATCATGCTTACATTAACCACAATGCTTGCAGTCAAATGCAAACAAAAAACTATACTCTGATAATTTATGCATTGTCTTTGAAACTGATTGGTCCACACCAGAGACAGCTTTCTTTAGAGCCTAGTCTCATACGGTGTTCGACCAAATGACGCCTTGGCTGCAAGTATTGTGGTTAATGTAAGCATGATTCCTTGCAAAAGATGTCTGTTTTGTTGCCAGAAAAAAGTATATTTTGGAACTGGCAAAGGAGGTCCCGTGATGTTGGCAGTTTGTTCAAGTACTTGTGGCTCACCCTGCCAAAGGCTTCTCCTGATCCAGGAAGAGTAGGCCCAAGTCCACTCTGTGCGCTAACCGCATGGGAGATTACGTCTCTGACCGTGCCGATGTTGTCGTAAACGCACCGGCCGGGGATGCAACGCGCCGCCGCCTTGAGACGATTTGCTAGCAGCTTGGAGAAGATTTTGTAGTCGGCTCAGAAGAGGGGCGCGGGTCGCCAATTTTCGACGAGGCACAGGTCCCGCTTCTTGGGCAGCAGGAAGGTCACCGCTCTCCCGCAGTCCGCCCTGCTGCAGGTCGCTCCGTCAGCAGTTGCAGGAGTGTAGGGCCAAGCTCGTCCCGGAAGGAGAGAGTTCGTGGGGAGAGGGAAATTCAGCCATTTAGCAAAGTAAATTAACACACACGGCCTTTCGCACTCTCACTCTAGCTCTCTCCCTCTACCCCCCTCTCCTCCCTCCCCTCCTCTGTCTCTCTCATTCTCTCCCCCCCCCTCTCTCTCTGTCTCTCCCCCCTCTCCCCCCCCCCTCTCTCTCTCTCATTCTCTCCCCCCCCCCCTGTCTCTCTGTCTATCTCATTCTCTCCCCCCTCTCCCCCCCCCCTCTCTCTCTGTCTCTCTCATTCTCTCTCCCCCCCTCTCCCCCCCCCCCCTCTCTCTCTGTCTCTCTCATTCTCTCCCCCCCCCCCCCCTCTCTCTCTGTCTCTCTCATTCTCTCCCCCCCTCTCCCCCCCCCCCCCCTGTCTCTCTGTCTATCTCATTCTCTCCCCCCTCTCCCCCCCTCTCTCTCTGTCTCTCTCATTCTCTCCCCCCCTCTCCCCCCCCCCCCTCTCTCTGTCTATCTCATTCTCTCCCCCCTCCCCCCCCCCCCTCTCTCTCTGTCTCTCTCATTCTCCCCCCCCCCCCCCTCTCTCTCTGTCTCTCTCATTCTCTCCCCCCTCTCCCCCCCCCTCTCTCTCTGTCTCTCTCATTCTCTCCCCCCTCTCCCCCCCCTCTCTCTCTGTCTATCTCATTCTCTCCCCCCTCTCCCCCCCCCCTCTCTCTGTCTCTCTCATTCTCTCCCCCCTCTCCCCCCCCCCTCTCTCTCTGTCTCTCCGCTCTCCGCCGCTACCCAGCATGCTCGCCGGTAATTATGCAAATGAGTCAGGCAGGCTGTCATTGCCCTGATTATGACGCACACACACAACGTTTGTGTGTGTGTGTGTGTCATAATCACAACGTGTGTGTGGGTGGGTGGGGAAAGAGAAGGGGGGTGGGGAAGAAAAAAGAGAGATGGATGGAGGAGGAAGAGAGAGAGGAATGAGGAGGGAGAGAAAGGGGAGGGAGGAGAGAGGGGAGGGAGAGAGTTCAGCGGCAAGTGTTCAACCAATCACATCGCAGCCAGCGCCCTCGTGGAATCCAGGCTCCTGATTGGGTGCTGGGAACACGCGGTTCATCAGGCAGCCTCGAGTGGACATGGTGACTACCTCGCCTGGTACGCAGGAGGTCGTGGGTTCGATCTCTCTCTCATCATCATCACGGTGGCTGGGAGATGTTGACTACCTCGCCTGGTACGCAGGAGGTCGTGGACTCGATCCCGACCCCTGACGCCTGCTGCTGTATATTTGGAGTTTGCATTTAGCTAGGAGATGTTGACTACCTCGCCTGGTGTGCAGGAGGTCGTGGGTTCGATCTTTCTCTCATCATCATCACGGTGGCTGGGAGATGTTGACTACCTCGCCTGGTACGCAGGAGGTCGTGGGTTCGATCTCTCTCTCATCATCATCACGGTGGCTGGGAGATGTTGACTACCTCGCCTGGTACACAGGAGGTCGTGGACTCGATCCCGACCCCTGACGCCTGCTGCTGTATATTTGGAGTTTGCATTTAGCTGGGAGATGTTGACTACCTCGCCTGGTACGCAGGAGGTCGTGGGCTCGAACCCGACCCCTGACGCCTGCTGCTGTACATTTGGAGTTTGTATTTAGCTGGGAGATGTTGACTACCTCGCCTGGTATGCAGGAGGTCGTGGGCTCGAACCCGACCCCTGACGCCTGCTGATGTATATTTGGAGTTTGTATTTAGCTAGGAGATGTTGCCTACCTCGCCTGGTATGGAGGAGGTCGTGGGCTCGATCCCGACCCTGACGCCTACTGCTACTGCTGTATATTTGGAGTTTGCGTGTCTCTCTCATCGTCATCACGGTGGCTGGGAGATGTTGACTACCTCGCCTGGTACGCAGGAGGTCGTGGACTCGATCCCGACCCCTGACGCCTGCTGCTGCTGTATGTTTGAAGTTTGCATTTAGCTATTGATAGCAGGCGCTACTGCAATGAAGGGCTGCCGTGCTCAGTGAGACCTCACACCTCGCCAGATGACACGATTGTGTTTAGTTTAGAGGCCTCAATATCCTTATGCGTCACCTGCTGTCGCTAACCCTGTCGCTGGCATACGCTGATCACTTCCAATACTACGACCGTATCCTGACCCCTACCACTACCCCCACCACTATCACTACCCCCATCACTATCACTACCCATACCACTACCCCTACCACTATCACTACCACTACCCCTACCACTACCCCCATCACTATCACACCCATACCACTACCCCCACCACTATCACTACCCCCACCACTATCACTACCCCTACCACTACCACTACCCCTATCACTACCCCCATCACTATCACTACCCCTACCACTACCCCTATCACTACCCCTACCCCTATCACTACCCCTATCACTACCCCTATCACTACCCCTATCACTACCCCTATCACTACCCCTATCACTACCCCCATCACTATCACTACCCCTACCACTATCACTACCACTACCCCTATCACTACCCCTATCACTACCCCTATCACTACCCCCATCACTATCACTACCCCTACCACTACCCCTATCACTACCCCCATCACTATCACTACCCCTACCACTACCCCTATCACTACCCCTACCACTACCACTACCCCTGATGGTTTCGGTGGTGGCGGTGGTGGTGGTGTTGGTGGTTGTATGATGGTTTCGGTGGTGGTGGTGGTGGTGGTGTTGGTGGTTGTATGATGGTTTCGGTGGTGGTGGTGGTGGTGGTGGTGTTGGTGGTTGTATGATGGTTTCGGTGGTGGCGGTGGTGGTGTTGGTGGCGGTGATGGTGACAGCGAATATCCAAACTGCACCTGGCCCTATCTTCACCCCTAGGTCGACTCAGCCTGAAATGTATGCTTGGCGCGGAGGTTAACCATTAGTACCGGGGAGAGAAAGGCGGTCGGGCACTTGCCCTTAACAGTCTGGTTAAAATCTATACGGGGGAGCTTTGTCTTTGTGTTTGTGTGTTGGAATTCTTGTTGGTGTGTAGTGAGCGTGCGTGTGTGTATGTATGTGTGTTGTGTGGGTCTCTGTGGGTCTCTGTGGGTGTGAGTTTTTGTGAGTCTCTATGGGTGTGGGTCTCTGTAGGTCTCTATGGGTGTGGGTCTCTGTGGGTGTGAGTCTTTGTGAGTCTCTATGGGTGTGGGTCTCTGTGGGTCTCTGTGGGTGTGGGTCTCTGTGGGTGTGGGTCTCTGTGGGTCTCTATGGGTGTGGGTCTCTGTGGGTCTCTGTGGGTCTCTATGGGTGTGGGTCTCTGTGGGTCTCTATGGGTTGGGTCTCTGTGGGTCTCTGTGGGTCTCTATGGGTGTGGGTCTCTGTGGGTCTCTATGGGTGTGGGTCTCTGTGGGTCTCTGTGGGTTTCTGTGGGTGTGGGTCTCTGTGGGTCTCTGTGGGTGTGGGTCTCTGTGGGTCTCTATGAGTGTGGGTCTCTGTGGGTCTCTGTGGGTCTCTATGGGTGTGGGTCTCTGTGGGTCTCTATGAGTGTGGGTCTCTGTGGGTCTCTGTGGGTTTCTGTGGGTGTGGGTCTCTGTGGGTCTCTATGGGTGTGGGTCTCTGTGGGTGTGGGTCTCTGTGGGTCTCTATGAGTGTGGGTCTCTGTGGGTCTCTATGAGTGTGGGTCTCTGTGGGTCTCTGTGGGTCTCTGTGGGTGTCGGTCTCTGTGGGTGTGGGTCTCTGTGGGTGTGGGTCTCTGTGGGTGTGGGTCTCTGTGGGTCTCTGTGGGTGTGGGTCTCTGTGGGTGTGGGTCTCTGTGGGTCTCTATGGGTGTGGGTCTCTATGGGTCTCTATGGGTGTGGGTCTCTGTGGGTGTGGGTCTCTGTGGGTGTGGGTCTCTGTGGGTGTGGGTCTCTGTGGGTCTCTATGGGTGTGGGTCTCTATGGGTCTCTATGGGTGTGGGTCTCTATGGGTCTCTATGGGTGTGGGTCTCTGTGGGTGTGGGTCTATGAGTCTCTGTGAGTCTCGAGTGGGGGAGCGGTAGTGTAGCGGTCGGCACGCTGCTCAGATAATCGGCGACGATTCATATCTGAACCGGTCCTGGGGGCCTCCCCTTAGGTCGACTCGGCCTCAAATGAGTTCCTGGCGCGCTGTGTGAAACATGAGCGGGCTGGGGGTGTCTGGCGGGAGGGGAGACAAAGGCGGCCGTGCCGGGGGAGGGGGTGCTGCCTGCCCCCCACCCACCCCCCCCCACCCCCCCATCTTTGTCTGTGTCAGAGCTTAACGAAGAACAAGGAGGAATCGGCGTCGCTGGGTTTGCACGTAAATAAATAAATAACTCGCCTCGCGTGGCTGCTCGGGAGGGAAGGAGGGGGGGGGGTTAAGGGGAGGGGGGGAGGGGGGTTAAGGGGAGGAGGGGGAGGGGGGGGGTGAGGTGTTTAATAAATAAATAATCCCGCCCGCAACATCTGGCGCGCCATGCGGGCGGCAGGAGGATGCAACAGCTGTTGAGGAGAGCTCACCCCCCCCCCCTCTCACCCCCCCCCCCTCTCATCCCCCCCCCCTCTCATCCCCCCCCCCTCTCTCACCCCCCCCCCCCTCTCATCCCCCCCCCCTCTCATCCCCCCCCCCCTCTCTCACCCCCCCCCCCTCTTACCCCCCCCCCTCTCACCCCCCCCCCTCTCTCATCCCCCCCCCCTCTCACCCCCCCCCCCTCTTACCCCCCCCCCCCTCTCACCTCTCTCCCCTCCTGTCTCTCTCTTGCTGAGATGCCCCAATCACTCTCTCGCTCTCCCTGTCTCTCTCCCTGTCTCTCTCCCTGTCGCTCTCCCTGTCTCTGTCTCTCCCTGTCTCTCTCCCTGTCTCTCCCTGTCTCTCTCTCTCCCTGCCTCTCTCCCTGTCTCTCTCCCTGTCTCTCTCTCTCCCTGCCTCTCTCCCTGTCTCTCTCCCTGTCTCTCTCCCTGTCTCTCTCCCTGTCTCTCTCCCTGTCTCTCCCCCTGTCTCTCTCCCTGTCTCTCCTTGTCTCTCTCCCTGTCTCTCTCTGTCTCTCTCTCTGTCTCTCCCTGTCTCTCCCTGTTTCTCTCCCTGTCTCTGTCTCTCTCGCTCACTCATCCACCTCTCTCCTCCTCCTCTCTCTCTTTTTTTTACGATCAGTGGAAACAAGATGCTCGGTTTATTCGGCACTTTGCTTCGTTCATCATTTCGTAAATTAAAAAAAAACTTTGCTTCATGTAAACCTCTCGCTCACTCTCGCTCGCTCTCTCTCTCGCTCGCCTGATGTTTTCTATGTCATATTTATAACATAACTCTCCCCTCCCTGTCTCTCTCCCACTCAGCCTCCCTCGGTCTGTGTCTCTCTGTGTGTCTCATATCGCCGTGGGTGCCATGCTAGCGATGTTGACTACCTCGCCTGGTACACAGGAGGTCGTGGGTTCGATCTCTTTTCTCATCATCATCACGGTGGCTAGGAGATGTTGACTACCTCGCCTGGTACACAGGAGATCGTGGGTTCGATCTCTCTCTCATCATCATCACGGTGGCTAGGAGATGTTGACTACCTCGCCTGGTACACAGGAGGTCGTGGGTTCGATCTCTTTTCTCATCATCATCACGGTGGCTAGGAGATGTTGACTACCTCGCCTGTTATACAGGAGGTCGTGGGTTCGATCTCTTTTCTCATCATCATCACGGTGGCTGGGAGATGTTGACTACCTCACCTGGTACACAGGAGATCGTGGGTTCGATCTCTCTCTCATCATCATCACGGTGTGGGTCTCTGTGGGTCTCTGTGGGTCTCTGTGGGTGTGGGTCTCTATGGGTGTGGGTCTCTGTGGGTCTCTATGGGTGTGGGTCTCTATGGGTGTGGGTCTCTGTGGGTCTCTATGGGTGTGGGTCTCTGTGGGTCTCTATGGGTGTGGGTCTCTATGGGGGTGGGTCTCTGTGGGTCTCTGTGGGTCTCTATGGGTGTGGGTCTCTGTGGGTCTCTATGGGTGTGGGTCTCTATGGGTCTCTATGGGTGTGGGTCTCTGTGGGTCTCTATGGGGGTGGGTCTCTGTGGGTCTCTGTGGGTCTCTATGGGGGTGGGTCTCTGTGGGTCTCTGTGGGTCTCTATGGGTGTGGGTCTCTGTGGGTCTCTATGGGTGTGGGTCTCTGTGGGTCTCTATGGGTGTGGGTCTCTGTGGGTCTCTATGGGTGTGGGTCTCTATGGGGGTGGGTCTCTGTGGGTCTCTGTGGGTCTCTATGGGTGTGGGTCTCTGTGGGTCTCTATGGGTGTGGGTCTCTATGGGTCTCTATGGGTGTGGGTCTCTGTGGGTCTCTATGGGGGTGGGTCTCTGTGGGTCTCTGTGGGTCTCTATGGGGGTGGGTCTCTGTGGGTCTCTGTGGGTCTCTATGGGTGTGGGTCTCTGTGGGTCTCTATGGGTGTGGGTCTCTGTGGGTCTCTATGGGTGTGGGTCTCTGTGGGTCTCTATGGGTGTGGGTCTCTATGGGGGTGGGTCTCTGTGGGTCTCTGTGGGTC
>NW_027615251.1:0-15000 GCF_965212315.1 Lampetra planeri | reverse complement strand
CACTCACTCACTCACACACCCACTCACACACCCACACACTCACACACTCACTCAGTCACTCACACACTCACTCAGTCACTCACACACTCACCCACTCACTCACACTCACACACTCACACACTCACACACTCACACACTCACACACTCACCCACTCACTCACACTCACACACTCACACACTCACACACTCACACACTCACTCGCACACTCACTCACACACTCACTCACTCACACACTCACACACTCACTCACTCACACACTCACTCACTCACTCACACACTCACTCACAAACTCACTCACTCATTCACTCACTCACTCACACACACACACACTCACTCACTCACACACTCACTCACTCATTCACTTACTCACTCACTCACAAACTCACTCACTCACTCACACACACACACACACACTCACTCACAAACTCACTCACTCATTCACTCACTCACTCACTCACACACACACTCACTCACACACTCACTCACTCACTCACACACACACACACTCACTCACTCACAAACTCACTCACTCACTCACACACTCACTCACACACACACTCACTCACTCACACACTCACTCATTCATTCACTCACTCACTCACTCACACACTCACTCACTCACACACTCACTCACTCACACACTCACACACTCACACCTCATAGAGCACAGCTTCGAGGGCATGGGTGGCACCTTCAAGTGCCCCGTGTGCTTTACCGGTACGCACACACACGCACACGCAAACACGCACGGGCACCCACCACGACACACACACGCACACTCACTCACTCACTCACACACTCACTCACACACTCACTCACACACTCACACACACACGCACGCACGGACCCACTCACACACTCACTCACACACTCACACACTCACTCACTCACTCACACACTCACTCACTCACTCACAAACTCACTCACTCATTCACTCACTCACTCACTCACGCACTCACACACTCACACACACACGCACGCACGGACCCACTCACACACTCACTCACACACTCACTCACACACTCACTCACACACTCACTCACACACGCACGCACGGACCCACTCACTCACACACTCACTCACGCACTCACACACTCACACACTCACACACTCACTCACACACTCACTCACTCACTCACACACTCACACACTCACTCACACACTCACCCACACACTCACTCACACACTCACACACTCACTCACTCACACACCCACTCACACACCCACACACTCACACACTCACTCAGTCACTCACACACTCACTCAGTCACTCACACACTCACCCACTCACTCACACTCACACACTCACACACTCACACACTCTCACACACTCTCACACTCACACACACACACTCACACACACACTCACACACTCACCCACTCACACACTCACTCACACACTCACACACTCACTCACACACTCACTCACACACTCACTCACACACTCACACACTCACTCACACACTCACTCACACACTCACTCACACACTCACACACTCACACACTCACTCACACACTCACTCACTCACTCACACACTCACACACTCACTCACTCACACACTCACTCACACACTCACCCACACACTCACTCACACACTCACACACTCACTCACTCACACACCCACTCACACACCCACACACTCACACACTCACTCACTAACACACACACTCACACATTCACCCACACACTCACACACACTGACTCACTTACACACACACCCACTCACTCACACACTCACTCAGTCACTCACACACTCACTCAGTCACTCACACACTCACTCAGTCACTCACACACTCACCCACTCACTCACACTCACACACTCACACACTCACACACTCTCACACACTCTCACACTCACACACACACACTCACACACACACTCACACACTCACCCACTCACACACTCACTCACACACTCACTCACCCACTCACACACTCACTCACTCACACACTCACTCACTCACACACTCACACACACACTCACACACACACTGACTCACTCACTCACACACACACTCACTCACACACTCACTCACCCACTCACACACTCACACACTCACCCACTCACACACTCACTCACTCACACACTCACGCACACACTCACACACTCACTCACACACTCACTCACACACTCACTCACACACTCACTCACACACTCACTCACACACACCCACACACTCACACACCCACCCACACACACACACTCACACACCCACTCACTCACACACACTCACACTCACACACTCGCACACTCACTCACTCGCACACTCACACACTCGCACACTCACTCACACTCACTCACACACTCGCACACTCACTCACTCACTCACCCACTCACTCACTCACACACCCACTCACACACCCACACATTCACCCACTCACTCACACACTCACACACTCACACACTCACACACTCACACACTCACTCACACACTCACTCACACACTCACTCACACACAAACAGAACCTGCTTGGGGCATGCGGTGGCTGGGCATGTGGGCTGGAGCATGTCCCAGCCAAATGCTGCCTGGTTTGCCGGAGCAGTTCACTGATGGGACTTTGTCCAGATCGTTCAAGGATTTGTGAGCTCCTCACACAATCCAGCCTGCAGGTTAAACCCAGGATGGATCGTAGGCAGGCCAGCCTAAATGTTTCCAACCGGCGAAGATGCTCCATTAGGAGGGTCCACGTTTCGCAGGTGTAGAGAAGGGAGGGAATGACCGTGGCCGAGAAGACGCGAAGCTTCGTGCGGAGCGACAGACCAGGTAGCATCCACACAGCAGCGTTTCGCAACCGATTAAAACATATTGCCGCTCGACTGATTCGGAGTGAGACCTCTGCTGTTAAACTGGAGCCGGTCATGAGCACACTGCCCAGATATGGGACACTATCCACTCTCTCCACTACTTCCCCATCACTGATTGGGAGTTGTGGGGGTGGAGTGTCCGATAGTACAAAATACCCAGGCAGGTGCTTAGTTTTGGTGGGGCTGATGGTAAGGCCCCACCTCTTAGTGGCACGCTCCAGTCTCAGCAGCAGCGTCTCCAACTCCTCCTCTGACTGAGCAGCAATCACCAAATCATCATCATACTTACTATGGTTGAGCAATAGGGAGCCATCCTTTGACCGCACCCGGGCATCGATCAGCCTTCCATTGTATCTGTATCAGATGGAGATTCCTCTGGTACAGCCATAGAAGGCTTCACGAACTACGTGGTCGAAATAGATGTTAAATAATATGGGAGCCAGAAGACATCCCTGTCGCACCTCAAGGTGAACAGGGAATGGCTCCGACTCCCGGCCACGTATTTTTACCCGGGCCCGCTCACCATCATGAAGGTCCTTAAATGATCGTGAGCAGAGGGTCAGGGACTCCGAAAGGATGAAGAACTGTCCACAGCCCTGGCCTGTTGATGGAATCGTAGTCTTTGTCCAGGTCAATAAAGCAGAGATGTAGGTCTTGTTGGAATTCCTTACACTTCTTCTGTAGCAGACGGACAGAGAATATGGCATCTGTGCAGAACCGCCCTTTCCTGAAACCGCATTGGGGCTCCGCAAGCCTCTCATCAGCGTGCCTGGCAAGGCGGTGTTTAATAATCCTTGCCAGGACCTTTCCCGGGACACTGAGAAGAGAGATGCCCCTGTAGTTGTAACAGTCTGTGCGGTCCCCACTCTTTCAGAGGTGGGACCACCTCTGAAAGAGTGGGGACCACCAGGGCATCCTTCTAATCCTGCGGAACTCGTCCAGTGGTCCAGACAGTTGTGATGATGTCATGTAGGGCTTTCTGCACACAGCTGCCAAAAACGCGCACACACACCTATTCACCCACACACCTACACCCCCACTCACCAACACACCCACTCACTCACCCACACACCTACCCAAACACACACCTACCCCCCCCCCACACACACCTACCCCCACCTACCCCCCCACACACATCTACCCCCACATACCCCCCCACACACACCTACCCCCACCTACCCACACACACACAACAACAACCGCCATTCGCCACTAAGTAGCGGTGACATCACCACGACGCTTGTGCCAGGCCATGTGCACCTTGAGGCCACGTGAAGTGTCGAACGCCAGCCGGCAGGAGGTCACGGGGCAGACCCAGCAGGTGCCACGGGTCGACTGACCGAGATGACCGAGATGACTGGCTGATGCACCACCTGTGCCCCCTACTGTGCCAACTTGCTGTGCTTTAGCCACCCGGCGCTCCGCTCGTTGTTGTGAGCGTCGCAACTCCGCCCTCCGTTGTTGTTGGAGGGCGACTGCCTCCAACTGCCCAGTAGCGTCCTTCACGAGCCTCCTCCACTGAGGCCGATCTTGACACCGCTGGTACCAGTCATCGGCAAGTCCACTCAGCTCCACGTCCTCCTGTACCACATCACTCCATCTCTTCTCTAGCCCGTGCCGCGCCCGTTTAGCCCCCTCGATCCAGCCGAACAAAAGCTGCTTAGGCATGCGGTGGCTGGGCATGCGGGCTACATGACCCAGCCAACGCAGCCTTGCCTGCCGGAGGAGCTCACCGATGGGACTTTGTCCAGATATTTCAAGGATTTGTGAGCTCCTCACACAATCCAGCCTGGTTAAACCCAGAATGGATCGTAGGCAGGCCAGCCTAAATGTTTCTAACCGGCGAAGATGCTCCACTAGGGGGGTCCACGTTTCGCAAGCGTAGAGAAGGGAGGGAATGACTGTGGCCGAGAAGACCTGAAGCTTCGTCCAGAGCGACAGACCAGGTAGCTTCCACACAGCGTTACGCAACCGATGAAAAGATATTGCCGCTCGACTGATTATGAGTGAGACCTCTGCTGTCAAACTGGAGCCGGTCATAAGCACACTGCCCAGGTATGGGAAACTCTCCACTCTGTCCACAACTGCCCCATCACCAATTGGGAGTTGTGGGGGTGGAGTGTCCGATGGTACAAAATACCCAGTCAGGTGCTTAGTTTTGGTGGGGCTGATGGTAAGGCCCCACCTCTTGGTGGCACGCTCCAAGTTCAGCAGCAACGCCTCCAACACCCCCCCTTCACCACACACACCACACACACCCCACACCACACACCCCCCCCCCACACACACCACACACACCACACACACCCACACCACACCCCCCACCACACACACCACACACACCCCCCACACACACCACACACACCCCCCCCACACACACACCACACACACACCCCCCCCCACACACCCACACCACCCCCCCCCCCACACACACCACACACCCCACCACCCACACCACACCCCCCCCACACACACCCCCCCACACACACCCCCCCACACACACCCACCACACCACACACGCACACCCCACCCCCCCCCCACACAGCCACACCACCCCCCCCCACACACACCACACACCCCACCACCCACACCACACCCCCCCCATACACACACACACCCACACCACACCACACCCCCCCCCCACACACACCCACCACACACACCCCCCACACACCCCCCCCCCACACACACACACCCACACCACACACGCACACCCCCCCCCCCCCACACACACCCCCCCACACACACACTCCCCACACACACACACCCACACCACACCACACACGCACACCCCACCCCCCCAACACAGCCACACCACCACATCCACACCACACCCCCCACCACACACACCACACCCCCCCCACCACACACACCACATACACACCCCCCCCACACACCCACACCACACCCCCCCACACACACCACACACCCCACCACCCACACCACACCCCCCCCACACACACCCCCCCACACACACCCCCCCACACACACCCACCACACCACACCCCCCCCCACACACACCCCCCACACACCCCCCCCCCCACACACCCACACCACACCACACACGCACACCCCACCCCCCCACACAGCCACAGCACCACACCCACACCACACCCCCCACCACACACACCACACACCCCCCCACCACACACACCACATACACACCCCCCCCCACACACACACCCCCCACAAAAGATCCCCCGTATAGCCTTAACACACACACCCCCCACACACACCCCCCCCCACACACACACACCCACACCACACCACACACGCACACCCCACCCCCCCAACACAGCCACACCACACCACCCACGCAACGAGCCCCCGTGTGGCTCCGCTACCTCTACCTAAACTCTTAGTTTTTTTCGGTAAAGTCACGTAGGTAAAAAATAAAAAGGAAATTAAAATTAATCAAAAATAAAATACTATTATTATATTTTTTATAAATTTTTATTAAAAAATGAAATGAAATTAAAATTAATACAAATAAAATAATAATATTTAATTTGTATTAATTTTCTTTTAATAAAAAAAAATGAAATAAAAATTAATAAAAATAAAATAATATTATTTTACTTTTCATTAATTTTTATCAAAAAAAAAATGAAATTAAAATTAATAAAAATAAAAAAAACATTATTTTACTTTTATTAATTTTTATCTCAAATTTTTTTTTAAAATAAAATTAATAAAAATAATATTATTTTATTTCTACTAATTTCATTTTTTTTTTCACCTACGTGACTTGACCGAAAAAACCACGAGTATCAAATCCTCGCGGTCACGAAATCTCCGCTACCTCTAACCCACTCCTCCGGCACGCTACCGCCGCCGCCGGCACGCCGCCGGCACCACCACCACCACTACCACCACCACTACCACCACCACGGCGCCGCTGGTCTCTCTCCGAGGCCGTCGGGGCGTCTCTCGCCTAATTAATGTGGCGCGCGCCGAGACGGCTCGCCAGATGGCGTCCGCCGGGAGCCGCGGGGGCGGTGGGGGGGTGGGGCCGTTGAGCACGAGGGGGCGGTGGGGGGCTGTGTGGGGTGGGGGGGCTGTGTGGGGAGGGGGGGCTGTGTGGGGCTGTGTGGGGGGGGGGGCTGTGTGGGGGGGGGGGCTGTGTGGGGAGGGGGGGCTGTGTGGGGAGGGGGGGCTGTGTGGGGGGGGGGGGCTGTGTGGGGGGGGGGCTGTGTGGGTGGGGGGGCTGTGTGGGGAGGGGGGCTGTGTGGGGAGGGGGGCTGTGTGGGGAGGGGGGGCTGTGTGGGGGCGGGGGGCTGTGTGGGGGGGGGGTAGAGCGGGGGAGGAGGGGGGGGGTAACGAGTTAACCGTGCCGGGGTCCATCGTAGCCGTCACCGCGACCACCACCATCATCATCATAAACACCATGACCACCACCACCACCCCTATAGCCACCACCGCTATCGCCACAACCACCCCTATAGCCACCCCTATAGCCACCACCCCTATAGCCACTACCATCCCTACAGCCACCACCACCCCTATAGCCACCACCACCCCTATAAAAAGACAGACAAAGATCCCCCGTGTAGCCTTAACAGACTGTAGGGGCAAGTGCTGTTAGCGAGCACCTATGAAGGCCGGCACAAGACACGAGGGGGTGGGTGGCCAGCACCACGCCCGACCGCCTTTGTCTCCCCAGTGGCGATGTTTACTACACACCGCACCAGGTACTCATTTCAGGCTGAGTCGACCTAGGGGAGGCCCAGGACCGGTTCAGATAATCGTCACTGGTGTTGGCCGTGAGCGGGAATCGAACCCGGATCGCCGGGTTCAAAGCGCAGCGTAGCGCTAACCGCTGCACTACCACATCTGCTGGACTACATAGTGACGGAACAGCGGATGTCCTTGACACCAGGACCTACCGTGGAGCTGATCTGCCCTCTTACCATCGACCTGTCTTCTGTAAGATGCGCCTGCCATTCTTCCACTCAGGTGGTGGGTGTACACCCAGGACGCCATTCAAATCTAAGGTGGCCTGGTCTCAGTTAGCTGATGAAAGTTGCAAGCGAGAATTTCATCATCGCTTGCGGCTGGGGTTGGCATCGGCCCCCACTCCTCCAGATGTCGAGGGTAAATGGGCGAGGTTTAGGACTGTGACTCATGCAGCTGCAATGGCTGCTTTGGGTACGCGGTCCAGAACTCCCCAGAGACCCTGGCTGACAGAGGAGGTGTTCAGGATGGCTGAGAAAAAGCGACAGGCCCACTCTCATCGGCTACAGCATCCCACGTTAGAGAATGAGGAGGCTTACCGCAGCCTTCGCTCGGAGATTCGGAGAGCCGTGAGGCGCTGCAAGGATGGGTGGTGGTCGCGGGTTGCTGAGGAGATGGAGTCTGCCTCAGTGGCCCGCGATCACAAATCTCTATTTAACTCCATAAAAAAATGTACCTGCAGCGCCACACCTATTAACATCATTAGGGGAAAAACGGTGATCTAATCTCCGACACCCAGGAACAGATTTGCAGATTTGCTGAGCATTTCTGTGAAGTCCTGGGGGAGGGGACATCCCTCGGCATGGAAAACATCGTGGCACAAAGTGGGGTTGACCCTGCTGAGGCTGCGGTGCCTCATATATTGGAAAAAGTCACCCCCTGTGAGTGGCTGGCTGAGGTGCCATCTGTTGAGGAAGTACTGAGGGCGATCCAGAGTCTGAGACCAGGAAAGGCACTGGGCAGAGATGATCTCCCAAGCGAAATGCTGTGCGCAGACTGGACCACTGGACGGGTTCCGCAGGATTGGAAGGATGCCCTGGTAGTCCCCCTCTTTAAGAAGGGGGACCGCACAGACTGTAACAACTACAGGGGCATCTCACTCCTCAGTGTGCCGGGAAAGGACCTGGCAAGGATTATTCAACATCGCATTGCTAGGCATGCTGAGGAGAGGCTTGTGGAGCCTCAATGTAGTTTCAGGAAAGGGCGGTCCTGCATGGATGCCATATTTTCTATCCGTCTGCTACAGCAGAGGTGTAGGGAATTCCTACAAGAATTACATCTTTGCTTTATTTACCTGGTCAAGGCATATGATACCATCAATAAGCCTGGGCTCTGGGTTGTTTTTCGTGCTTTCGGAGTCCCTGACCCTCTGCTCACGATCATGAAGGACCTTCATGATGGTGAGCGGGCCTGGGTAAAACTACGTGGCCGGGAGTCAGAGCCATTCCCTGTACACCTTGGGGTGCGACAGGGATGTCCTCTGGCTCCCACATTATTTAACATCTATTTCGACTGCGTAGTTCGTGAAGCCTTCAATAGCTGTACCGGAGGAATTTCCATCTGGTACAGATACAATGGGAGGCTGATCGATGCGAGTGTGCGGTCAATGGATGGCTCCCTATTGCTCAACCATGTTACGTATGCCGACAACCTGATAATCGCAGCTCACTTAGAGGAGGAGTTGGAGGCGCTGCTGCTGAGACTGGAGCTTGCTACTAAGAGGTGGGGCCTTACCATCAGCCCCACCAAAACTAAGCACCTGCCTGGGTATTTTGTACCATCGGAAACTCCACCCCCACAACTCCCAATTGGTGATGGGGCAGTTGTGGAGAGAGTTGAGAGTTGCCCATACCTGGGCAGTGTGCCCGGCTCCGGTTTAACAGCAGAGGTGTGTGGAAGCTACCTGGTATCTCGCTCCATACGAAGCTTCAGGTCTTCTCGGCCACGGTCATTCCTGCCCTTCTCTACGTTTGCGAAACGTGGACCCCCAATGGAACATCTTCATCGGTTAGAAACATTTAGGCTGGCCTGACTACGATCCATCCTGGGTTTAACCAGGCTAGATTTTGTGAGGAACTCACAAATCCTTAAAAGATCTGGACAAAGTCCCATCGGTGAGCTCCTCCGGCAGGCAAGGCTGCGTTGGCTGGGTCATGTAGCCCGCATGCCCAGCCACCGCATGCCTAAACAGCTTTTGTTTGGCCGGATCGAGGGGGCTAAACGGGTGCGACACGGGCTAGAGAAGAGATGGAGTGATTTGGTACAGGAGGATGTGGAGCTGAGTGGACTTGCCGATGACTGGTACCAGCGGTGTCAAGATCGGCCTCTGTGGAGGAGGCTCGTGAAGGACGCTACTGGGCAGTTGGAGGCAGTCGCCCTCCAACAACAACGGAGGGCGGAGGAGCGACGCTCACAACAACGAGCGGAGCGCCGGGTGGCTAGAGCACAGCAAGTTGGCACAGTAGGGGGCACAGGTGGTGCATCAGCCAGTCATCTCAATCATCTCAGTCAGTCGACCCGTGGCACCAGCTGGGTCTGCCCCGTGACCTCCTGCCAGCGGGCCTTCGACACTTCACGTGGCCTCAAGGTGCACATGGCCTGGCACAAGCGTCGCGGTGACGTCACCGCCACTTAGTGGCGAATGGCGGTTGTTGTTGTTGTGTCAATGTGTGTGCGTGTGTGATCGGACTCTGTGGAGGAGGCTCGTTAATGACGCTGCTGTTGCTGCTGGGCAGTTGGAGGCAGTGGCCCTCCAGCAACAACAGCGGAGGGCAAAGGAGCGACGCTCACAACAACGAGCGGAGCGCCGGGCGGATAAAACGCAGCATATTGGCACAGTAGGCGGGGGGTGGGGGGGTGCCATGGTGGTAGTGCATCGGCCAGCAGTCATCTCAGTCAGTCGACCCGTGGCACCTGCTGGGTCTGACACGTGACCTCCTGGCTTCACGTCACGTGGCCTCAACGTCGTGGTGACGTCACACCTACTTAGTGGCGAATGGCGGTTGTTGTTGTTGTTGTTGTGACTGTGGCTGACTGTGTGTGTGTGTGTGTGGCTGTGTGTGTGTGTGTAACAGTGTTCGTGCAGGCCTGCAAGCTGCAGCAGCACATCTTTGCTGCACACGGACAGGAGGACAAAATCTACGACTGTGCGCAGTGTCCACAGAAATTTTTCTTCCAGACGGAGCTGCAGGTTAGGGCACCACGACACAGCACACAGAGCCCCATAGACTCACCACATAGAGACCCATAGACTCACCACATAGAGACCCATAGACTCACCACACAGAGACCCATAGACTCATCACAGAGACCCATAGACTCACTACACAGAGACCCACAGACTCACCACACAGAGACCCATAGACTCACCACACAGAGACCCATAGACTCATCACAGAGACCCATAGACTCATCACAGAGACCCATAGACTCATCACACAGAGACACATAGACTCACCACACAGAGACCCATAGACTCACCACACAGAGACCCATAGACTCATCGCACAGAGACCCATAGACTCATCGCACAGAGACCCATAGACTCACCACACAGAGACCCATAGACTCACCACACAGAGACCCATAGACTCATCACACAGAGACCCATAGACTCACCACACAGAGACCCATAGACTCACCACACAGAGACCCATAGACTCACCACACAGAGACCCATAGACTCATCACGCAGAGACCCATAGACTCACCACACAGAGACCCACAGACTCACCACGCAGAGACCCTTAGACTCACCACACAGAGACCCATAGACTCACCACACAGAGACCCATAAACTCACCACACAGAGACCCACAGACTCACCACACAGAGACCCATAGACTCACCACAGAGACCCATAGACTCACACAGAGACCCACAGACTCACCACACTGAGACCCACAGACTCACCACACAGAGACACATAGACTCATCACAGAGACCCATAGACTCACACAGAGACCCATAGACTCATCACAGAGACCCATAGACTCATCACAGAGACCTACAGACTCAACACAGAGACCCACAGACTCATCACAGAGAAACCCATAGACTCACACAGAGACCCATAGACTCACACAGAGACCCACAGACTCACCACACAGACTCACAGACTCACCACACAGAGACCCACAGACTCATCACCCAGAGACCCATAGACTCACACAGAGACCCACAGACTCACACAGAGACCCACAGACTCATCACACAGAGACCCACAGACTCACCACACAGAGACCCAGAGACTCATCACACAGAGACCCATAGACTCACCACACAGAGACCCACAGACTCATCACAGAGACCCACAGACTCACCACACAGAGACCCATAGACTCATCACAGAGACCCACAGACTCACCACACAGAGACCCACAGACTCACCACACAGAGACCCACAGACTCACCACACAGAGACCCATAGACTCATCACACAGAGACCCATAAACTCACCACACAGAGACCCACAGACTCACCACACAGAGACCCATAGACTCACCACAGAGACCCATAGACTCACACAGAGACCCACAGACTCACACTGAGACCCACAGACTCACCACACAGAGACACATAGACTCATCACAGAGACCCATAGACTCACACAGAGACCCATAGACTCATCACAGAGACCTACAGACTCAACACAGAGACCCACAGACTCATCACAGAGAAACCCATAGACTCACCACACAGAGACCCACAGACTCACCACACAGACTCACAGACTCACCACACAGAGACCCACAGACTCATCACCCAGAGACCCATAGACTCACACAGAGACCCACAGACTCACACAGAGACCCACAGACTCATCACACAGAGACCCACAGACTCACCACACAGAGACCCAGAGACTCATCACACAGAGACCCATAGACTCACCACACAGAGACCCACAGACTCATCACAGAGACCCACAGACTCACCACACAGAGACCCATAGACTCATCACAGAGACCCACAGACTCACCACACAGAGACCCACAGACTCACCACACAGAGACCCACAGACTCACCACACAGAGACCCATAGACTCATCACAGAGACCCACAGACTCACCACACAGAGACCCACAGACTCACCACAACAGAGACCACAGACTCATCACAGAGACCCACAGGCTCACCACACAGAGACCCATAGACTCATCACAGAGACCCACAGACTCACCACACAGAGACCCACAGACTCACCACACAGAGACCCATAGACTCACACAGAGACCCACAGACTCACCACACAGAGACCCACAGACTCACCACACAGAGACCCATAGACTCATCACAGAGACCCACAGACTCACCACACAGAGACCCACAGACTCATCACACAGAGACCCACAGACTCACCACACAGAGACCCACAGACTCATTACACAGAGACCCATAGACTCACCACACAGAGACCCACAGACTCATCACAGAGACCCACAGACTCACCACACAGAGACCCACAGACTCATCACAGAGACCCACAGACTCACCACACAGAGACCCACAGACTCATCACAGAGACCCACAGACTCACCACACAGAGACCCACAGACTCACCACACAGAGACCCATAGACTCACCACACAGAGACCCACAGACTCATCACAGAGACCCACAGACTCACCACACAGAGACCCATAGACTCATCATAGAGACCCACAGACTCATCACAGAGACCCACAGACTCACCACACAGAGACCCACAGACTCATCACAGAGACCCACAGACTCACCACACAGAGACCCATAGACTCATCACAGAGACCCACAGACTCACCACACAGAGACCCACAGACTCACCACAACAGAGACCCATTGACTCACCACACAGAGACCCATAGACTCATCACGCAGAGACCCATAGACTCACCACACAGAGACCCACAGACTCACCACGCAGAGACCCTTAGACTCACCACACAGAGACCCATAGACTCACCACACAGAGACCCATAAACTCACCACACAGAGACCCACAGACTCACCACACAGAGACCCATAGACTCACCACAGAGACCCATAGACTCACACAGAGACCCACAGACTCACCACACTGAGACCCACAGACTCACCACACAGAGACACATAGACTCATCACAGAGACCCATAGACTCACACAGAGACCCATAGACTCAACACAGAGACCCATAGACTCATCACAGAGACCTACAGACTCAACACAGAGACCCACAGACTCATCACAGAGAAACCCATAGACTCACACAGAGACCCATAGACTCACACAGAGACCCACAGACTCACCACACAGACTCACAGACTCACCACACAGAGACCCACAGACTCATCACCCAGAGACCCATAGACTCACACAGAGACCCACAGGCTCACACAGGACCCACAGACTCATCACACAGAGACCCACAGACTCACCACAACAGAGACCCAGAGACTCATCACACAGAGACCCATAGACTCACCACACAGAGACCCACAGACTCATCACAGAGACCCACAGACTCACCACACAGAGACCCATAGACTCATCACAGAGACCCACAGACTCACCACACAGAGACCCACAGACTCACCACACAGAGACCCACAGACTCACCACACAGAGACCCATAGACTCATCACACAGAGACCCATAGACTCACCACACAGAGACCCACAGACTCATCACAGAGACCCACAGACTCACCACACAGAGACCCATAGACTCATCACAGAGACCCACAGACTCACACTGAGACCCACAGACTCACCACACAGAGACACATAGACTCATCACAGAGACCCATAGACTCACACAGAGACCCATAGACTCATCACAGAGACCTACAGACTCAACACAGAGACCCACAGACTCATCACAGAGAACCCATAGACTCACCACACAGAGACCCACAGACTCACCACACAGACTCACAGACTCACCACACAGAGACCCACAGACTCATCACCCAGAGACCCATAGACTCACACAGAGACCCACAGACTCACACAGAGACCCACAGACTCATCACACAGAGACCACAGACTCACCACACAGAGACCCAGAGACTCATCACACAGAGACCCATAGACTCACCACACAGAGACCCACAGACTCATCACAGAGACCCACAGAGACTCACCACACAGAGACCCATAGACTCATCACAGAGACCCACAGACTCACCACACAGAGACCACAGACTCACCACACAGAGACCCACAGACTCACCACACAGAGACCCATAGACTCATCACAGAGACCCACAGACTCACCACACAGAGACCCACAGACTCAACACACAGAGACCCACAGACTCATCACAGAGACCCACAGACTCACCACACAGAGACCCACAGACTCATCACAGAGACCCACAGACTCACCACACAGAGACCCACAAACTCACCACACAGAGACCCATAGACTCATCACAGAGACCCACAGACTCACCACACAGAGACCCACAGACTCACCACACAGAGACCCATAGACTC
>NW_027615250.1:0-55660 GCF_965212315.1 Lampetra planeri | reverse complement strand
AGAAGGGGGAGGGGAGAGAAGGGGGGGGAGAGAGAAGGGGGGGTAGAGAAGGGGGAGGGGAGAGAAGGGGGGGGGGGGGAGAGAAAGGGGGGGGGGGGAGGAGAAGGGGGAGGGGGAGAGAAGGGGGGGGGTAGAGAAGGGGGGAGGGGAGGAGAAGGGGGGGGGGGAGAGAAGGGGGGGGGAGAGAAGGGGGAGGGGAGAGAAGGGGGGGAGAGAAGGGGAGGGAGAGAAGGGGGGGGAAGAGAAAGGGGGGGGGGAGAGAAGGGGGGGGGAAGAGCAGGGGGAGGGGCGAGAAGGGGGGGGAGAGAGAAGGGGGGGGGGGGATGAGAGAAGTGGGGGGGGGCAGGGAAAAGTGGACCCCGCAGCAGCATCCGGGTCACTGGAGTCAAGTGGTCCACCGCAGCAGCGCTGGAGAGATCGGCTGCAGGGGGGAGGAGAGAGAGGGGGGGAGTGTAGAACTTGCTTGTTTTAAGTTTTTTCGGTAAAGTCACGTAGGTAACATTTTTTAATAAAATTAATGAAAATAAAAGAAAATAAAAAGCACGACGTGACTTTACCGAAAAAAACCTAGAATATGAATCCTTGCAGTCACGAAAGCTTCAAATCTAGAATTTGCTTGTTTAAAAACAAACTGCTGCGATGGGACAGTATGAATCCGTGTTGACACAAATAAAACGATTATAGATTCATGGCGACTACCAAATGTTGTGGGTTTATTTTCAAGTGGAGAAATCAGACTCTGTGTAATTACATTATTGTTCAAAGCCTCACGGACAGTTCATACAGGTGAACAAAACTCTACCTGCTTATGTTTTACCTCGAAGGTGGACAGTACGGAGGAGCGAATCATCTCCCGACGATTCGATAAAAATTGTGGAAAAAAAATGTTTCACCGTTTTTGGCAATAAAACAGGAAGCGTTAGAAGGCTCAAACACAAAATATAAACCTTTTGGCAAGGGGTCAAGTACTGCTTTAACCACACGTGCTTTGTGGGTCAACATGCAAACACAAACATGCTCTGATAATATATGGGAATTGTCTTTGAAACTGATTGGCCTACACCGAAGACTTTTTCGGGCCTTGCCTCACCAGTGTCAGACTAGAGAACGTCAGAAGGCGTTCCCCACAAGGACTGTGTGTGGTTAATGCAGTTCTTGATTCCTTGAAAAATGTATCTATTTGGTGTTTGAACATCTTAACACCAGTTTTATTGCCAGAAAGGGTAACTTATTCTTTTTTTCATAAACTAACGCTTTACATCTTACCTTAGGGCCTGGTTTCACTATCAGGGCATTTATAGCTCGTGTGTTCTTCCTGGTTCAGCAGTTCCACTGCTGGATGATTTTGTTCCGCCTGAGGACGACCGCTTGTGTTGCGATCGAAACGTCGCGAGATATTATTTTATTTTTCTACCTACGTGACTTTACCAAAAGATCTCAAAGAGTATTTTAATAATTGCCTCCTCCTTACCGTCTCCTTTGTATTGTTTGTATTCTTTTTCTCTCTCTCTGCCGTTGACACAGTCTTGTTCGCTCCATTCGTGTCTACGTCGCATCCATCGAATGCACAATTTGCATGAGTTAAAATAAAACCCCGTCGTCGATTCGTGCTGTGCGTGCCCGCGATTCGGTGCGTGTACAGCGAGGGCAGTTATCCGTCGACAATGCACGCTACACGCAAAAGCGGAAATCAGGTGTGCGTGTGTGCACGACCAACACATATCCAGGTCGAAGGGGTAATTCTGACTGTTAAGGAAAGCACCGCGGGCTTGGGCAAAAGCTACGTCGTGGTGGTGGTGATTATCGATGGCCGATGGTCAAGGAGAGTGACAGTCGATTGGAGGGAGAACGCACATGAGGACCATTCGCTGTGGGGAGATGGCACAGTGGTGGTTAGGAGATGTAACTACCTCGCATCGTGTACAGGAGGTCGTGGGTTCGATCCCGACCTTGATGATGCCTGCTGTGTATTTGGAGTTTGTGTGTCACTCTCTCTCTCATCATCACGGTGACTAGGAGATGTTTAACTACCTCGCCTGGTATACAGGAGGTTGTGGGTTCGATCCCGACCTTGATGATGCCTGCTGTGTATTTGGAGTTTGTGTGTCACTCTTTCTCATCATCACCACAGTGGCTAGGAGATGTTAACTACCTCGCCTCGTGTACAGGAGGTCGTGGGTTCGATCCCGACCCTGATGATTGCCTGCTGTGTATTTGGAGTTTGCGTGTCTCTCTCTCATCATCATCATCACGGTGACTAGGAGATGTTAACTACCTCGCCTGGTATACAGGAGGGTCGTGGGTTCGATTCCGACCCTGACGACGCCTGCTGCTGTATATTTGGAGTTTGCGTGTCTCTCTCTCTCCCCGTGGTCGCATGGATTGTTCTCTGTGTCCTCCAGTTTCCCTCTCCAAATTTAGAAACGTGACTTTAGAGTACAGTGTCTGGTTGCTAAAAAATGTCCACATGATAAGCCACTTCGTTATCATCTATGGCCAGGTCGGCTTCTGAAAAAAGAGTTATATAAATTACTGGGCCTTACCTGGTAAAATATAAAAATATATTTTAGTTTTATTTCGCAGGTGTTCGTTCGGTGGATTGAAACGGCGAACGACTTGCGGAGGCCTTCATCGCATGGCGGCTGCTGTAGACGCAGAAACGAGAGCTCCTCCAAGTGCACGTGCACAGGTGGTCAAGCCAGACGACCGCGTCCAGAGTGTGTCGCTGGGATGTCTCTCCTTCGTATTTGTGGATCGAAAATTGCGTTGCCACGTGTTGGCATCGTCTGTTCTGGGTGGCCACAAGTCGCACCTTGAAGAGTTTTTATTTTATTTTCCGTTCATGCATCAGGTGTCCCCATCTCTCACGATTCGCACGGTTGAGGTGGATTGGGCATCGGTTGATGCTGATGATGATGACGATGAAACACAGCAGATGCACGTGTGTCGTACGTTTGTACTCTTTATTTTTATAAATAGTTACGACCTAAAGACATCTCGAAATGTTCCCGATGACGACGTCAATTATACACACACATATATATAGAACGCTAATTCGAAAGCGGAAAAAGCTGAAACAGATTTTATTTTTTTAACGGAATCCAAAAAAAAAATGTTACCAACCAAATTCTCATAGAACGTTTCATTAGTCTGCCGACGCGAAGTTGCAGAGAGAGCAATACTAAGTTGGCATCGTGTTAAAATAAAAAAAGCGTCGTAACCTTTATTAATAATTAAAATAAAACATCATACAACACCTGGCGGTAATATCGGATGGAAACAAATGTGCTCTACAAAGGAAGCTATGCTGCTATTGCTGTATCAATGATCCCCCCCACCCACCCATCCAACTGCCCGCCGTAAAATAGACCACGCCAAATAAATACAAAAGATTTGAGTTCCGCGCGTAATGGATTGCGAATGCAGAAGGCACACATACCCACACGAACTCTATTGTATATATATACACACACACATACCATATATACTGCTGTATATTATGTACAATACATGTCCGAGCATATTTTACAACGTTTTTTAAAATTTCATCTTTTATCGCAAATGCAGAAACCAACTTACTTAATGGGACGGAATTTTGTGAGATTGTCATAGAAATGCGAACAGTCAACTCTCGAACGGAAAACACGGATAATGCAATGCACGTTAAATTCGTCTGGAGCAAGTACCGTATGTATTGTTTGCGTAGAATGCTGGAGTGAACACGTAAAAGGCACCGTCTTGTGTATTTTATTGCGTCTTAGAAAGAATCAAAGAACAGTACTTGCCAACATGTTTCGCGACACCGTGTGGATGCAGAGTCACCGGCCCTCAACGAGTGAGCAGCAGCGGCGGCTACCGATCGCTACATCACCGAGCGCTTTTAAAATGTGCGAATAAACGCGGGTCATTCCACCAATTGTAATCATCCATCCACGGATAATCGAGAGTATACGTTTTAAATTCTCCGCGGAATGTACGAAGCTCCTAACTTCCAAGCATAGGCACATCCGTGGGGTGCTTTGAAAAGGCACATTCTTTCAACGTGTCAAGGCACTTTGCTGTCTTGCTGATGTGTGACGGGTGTGTGAACGCACTGTGAACATGTAGCCCACAACCTGACACCGTAGACCCACCGCGCGTCGCATTTAGTAAATGAGAACTATTAAGGCACGGGCTGCAAAGGTTCGTGGGGTTGTTGGCGACGATTTCTCGCGCCCTCTTGCGAATTAAAATGAATCGCCACAAAGCCACCGAGGAGCGATTCAATACAAAGCATCGATTGTTGTTTTAACAGTGTGATTTAATGCAGCGGCCCCTAGTGGCTGGAGGGATGGGCACGCGAACCGATTCGATTGTATGCAATATCGGCACGGTATAGGAATCCTAAAAAATAAAATCCCATCGATTATTCCGCATGCATGCATGTCACGTGAGTTTAAGAGTCGATATGAATCGATAATTAATCGTCCCCCCTTCCTATTATAAACGTCCCTTCTAAAGTATCGTGGTGACACTTTGTATCGGTATGTTTTAAATTATAATAATTTAAAGCGCTGTGTCAATCCACTTAGTTTGAGAAATAGGCGAGTCGCATCCACGCAAAATCGCACAAACCGAACCGGCATGGCGCGAGGGAAAGTCCGTAGAGTTATGAACTCTACGGCCCTTTTGTCAATCCACTGCTGGATGACAGCCACCCCACGCCGTGTCAGCCGCGAGGTTTGCTCGGCCATCCTTCGCCCTGCTGGTCAACTGCAGGTGGGTGAAAGAGGGGGGCCATATATCAAACACGTTTGGCTGCAAAATTAAATTCAGGTCGCCGGGTTTAATAACGGAGCAGTGCGCTAACCACTGCGCCACCGCTCCAACCCCACCACCAACCCCCCCCCCCCCAAATAATGTACTGCAATTGTACGGGATCGTAGAATAATCATGTTGGACCGCACCGCTATTGCACCTCTCATTCGCATGCACGAACAGCGTCTCATGTCCTGGACACACGAGGTTTGACATCGAGTCGCGCTGGCATGCTCCAAGGCACATACAAACATCGGCTGTACAATGCAAAGCTCTCGTAACACGTGCCCCTTACGACAACAACAACAACAACCCAGCGGTAATGATATCGGTTACCGTTTGAGATTTTAAAATCAACAACAAGAACGACGCAAAAAACATTTCAACAAAAAGTAAATACGTGCATTTCGATTTAAAGCTTTCGTGACTGCAGGGATTCATCTTCTTGGTTCTTTCGGTAAAGTCACGTAGAAGGTAAATAATAAAATAATACAAATAAAACATCGTGAGAATTATTTTATGATGTTTTATTTTTTTATTTTATTATTTCCCTTCTACGTGACTTTACCGGTCGCCACACGGCGAGTTATTTGTCCAGAAGAGAGCCTCACTACCGAGTCCAACGACTCCCTTCTTTTCGTTTGTTTCCAAGGAGGGTCACCCTGCGGTTGTTCTCAACGAATTAAACGCGTTATTTATATGCGCGGGAGGAAAAGCGGAGCACTCCGGAGGAAAAACCCAACGCTCGCGTCGAGGCAACAGTCTGAACCCCGTACAGATGGAAAGCCGAGACGAGTTTCACACTCGCTGCGCTGCCTTTCACAACGTGGCGTGCGGCGATCCACTAACACTCGCCTCCTGCACGGCGCTGGGTCGCGAAGGCCACGTGCATAGCCACCATCGCCTGGCGTGTACACGTGGGCCCACGTGAACACTCGTGCACGCCACATGTGAACACGTGGGTGGGCCCAGGCGGAGGGGCACTTTAGAGCGTAGCATGGCTTCATTCCAAATTGCTTACCGGCCCGATCTGTTGAGAGCTGGATTCACGCGTTTTTCGATTGGCCCCGTCCCCGTCGCAAGACCAACTGGCTTCGAGGCAGAAGTTTATCCGATTATCTCTGTAGTTAGCCAGGGTTCCCGGAAGGCACTTGAAGACCGAAGGCATTTTTTTTTTTATGTATCATATAAGGTTTTAGTGATCTTGCCAGTACTGCATTGGCGGTGTTGCCATAGACACAAATAACAAAATTCAACGCGTTCGTCAATAACACCGTGGCCTTAAAAATGTGAAAAAAATACATATTTGCATTAAGGGCCATTGCCCGAAACGTCGCCTTTTATACCTCTCCTTTTGGGGCAAGTGCTATTTCACGATTGTGTTCAGTTCCTTATTTTGTAATGCACAGTGTAGGCAGTGTGGTCCGTATATAGATACCCCACTAAAATAACGCAGATTTATCCACAAATATTTCAACGCATCCCACCAAACACATTACGGCTAGATATTTAATCTGTTATCTGATCTCCTCTGCTAAGCTACGGAGCCATCGCCTCCACACATGTTTAGTCGCCGGATCGAGATAAATACAGGGCCGTGAGGAATCTCATGGGTGGGGTATCTATAATTGGATCACGCTGTATGTATGCACAGGTGGTGCATCAGCCAGTCATCTCGGTCATCTCGATCAGTCGACCCGTGGCACCTGGGTCTGCCCCGTGACCTCCTGCCAGCGGGCGTTCGACACTTCACGTGGCCTCAAGGTGCACTTGGCCTGGCACAAGCGTCGTGGTGACGTCACCGCCACTTAGTGGCGAATGGCGGTTGTTGTTGTTGTTGTGTGTGTGCGGCAAAGGCACAGCGGGTTGGCACGGCAGGGGGCACGGGTGGTGGTGCATCGGCCCCTTATCTCAGTCAGGCGACCCGTGGCACCTGCCGGGTCTGCCCCGTGACCTCCTGCTGCCTGCCGGCGTTCGACCGCTTCGCGTGGCCTCAACGTGCACCTAGCCTGGCACAGGCGACGTGAACCGCCACTTAGTGGCGAGTGGCGGTTGTTGTTATTGTTGTGTATATTTATTCTGCACCCTCCCTCCCCCCACGATTGAACGTGGCTGATGGTGATGTCGGTGATGATGATGACCACGATGACCCATCGTTGACCGGGTGTGGATGCAACTGGAACACTTTCGAAAACTAAATTGAAAACTAATTTAGAAATGTGAGTTGGGGGGGTTGGGGGCGGGAAGTTCGGGGGGTGAGTTGGGGGGAGTTGTGGGGGTTGGGGGGGAGTTGGGGGGGGGGAATTGGTGGGGTGGGGGGGGGAGTTGGGGGGGGGGGTTGTGGGTGATTTTGGGGTGAGTTCGGGGGAGTTGTGGGGGTTTGGGGGGAGTTGGGGGGGGAATTGGGGGGGTAGGGGGGGGGGGAGTTGGGGGGGGGGGGTTGGGGGGTGAGTTGGGGGTGAGTTGGGGGGGAGATGGGGGGGGGGAATTGTGGGGTTGGGGGATCTTTGTCGTTGATGGCCACCCACCACCACCACCACAATCGGCCCCGGCCGCAGCGTGCAGTTCGTCGTCTTTGAACTCCTCGCCGCGCGACTCACGACTTGACGGATGAAGGAGTCGCTCGAAAACAGCGCGGGGGGGAGGGGCCCGCGGGGGGGGGTGGGGGGGGGGCGATGTCCGGAGCGAAGTCCGACGGTGCGGGCGCTGCCACCCTGGCGATGCGATGCGGGGAGATTGGTTCGTCTTCTTCCGTGCCGCGGGAGCTTCGGGCGGCAGCTCCTAACGCGGCGGCACCCGGCACTTGGAACGCAGCGACACAGCGGTGGGCAGAGCCCCGGGACACGCGGGGTGAGCCACGGCACACTCGTGGTGTTCCCCGACTCATCGTCAATGTGCGTGCGTGTGTGAGTGAGTGTGTGTGGGGAGCGTGCGTGTGTGAGTGAGTGTGTGTGGGGAGCGTGCGTGTGTGAGTGAGTGTGTGTGGGGAGCGGCTAAAGCACAGCAAGTCGGCACAGTAGGGGGCACAGGTGGTGCATCAGCCAGTCATCTCGGTCATCTCGGTCAGTCGACCCGTGGCACCTGGGTCTGCCCCGTGACCTCCTGCCAGCGGGCGTTCGACACTTCACGTGGCCTCAGGGTGCACATGGCCTGGCACAAGCGTCGTGGTGACGTCACCGCCACTTAGTGGCGAATGGCGGTTGTTGTTGTTGAGTGGGGAGCGGTGGTGTAGCGGTTAGCGCGCTGCGCTATGAACCTGGCGACCCGGGGTTCGATTCCCGTTCACGGCCAACACCGGTGACGATTATCTGAACCGGTCCTGGGCCTCCCCTAGGTCGACTCGGCCTCAAATGAGTACCTGGTGCGGGTGTGTAAACGTTGTCACGAGGGAGACAAAGGCGGCCGGGCGTGGTAATGGCCACCCCCACCACCTCGTGTTCATTGTCGGCCTTCATAGGTCCTTCACGAAATTTACTTGCCCCAACAGTCGGGTAAAGGCTATATGGGTTATCTTTATCTATTTTGTTATTTATGTGTGTGTGTGTATATATATATTACTATGCTACCTTCAAAATCCAGTCACTCGTCTCTGGAACAAAACGAGGCTGATCCAACTCGGCATGCGTCACGTCAAAGAGTCACTTGACAATGCGTCACCGTCAAGGGCGTCCGTAGTTCCATGTACACGCGATGTGCAAGCGTGCCCCAAGTGATTCACATCACAATGGTGATGATATAACAGCCCGTGGGGCTTGTTTGACCTCGCCTGTTTGACCTCGCTGGCCAGTGCGAGTTGGTGAAGGAAGGGGGTGGGTGGGCGAGGGGGTGCCCGTTTAGGAACCGGTTCTTGATACGTACTTTGTGCACGGGTTCGGTTGGTCACTTGGTCATGTTACGAGGCCTAACCCATAAACAAATACCCATCATTGCATTGGCTACGAACGCCTACGTTTTAAGTTTAAAACAAACAAAAAAACCTTGTCCCTTATATCGCTCGCCAATGATGTTGGCCGTGGCCGATAATTATAGATTATAATCTATAATTATCGATTATGATAGATAATGATCGATTATTATAATTCTCGATGATAATATGTAATTATCGATTATGATCGATAATTATAGATTATAATCGAACTCAGGTTGGCGGGTTCTTAACGCGTGTGCGCGCTCACAAATGCGCACCCGCCTCGTCACCCCACCCCCCTCCCCCACCCCCATCGTGTGATTTAGCCGCGTAGGCCATCGAGTGCCTTTATATAAGTGCGATATTTCAAAATTCCATACAAACACCGCGCGCGCGTGGACACGCACACACACACACACACTCTCTCTCTCTCTGTGTGTGTGTCTGCCAGCCAGTAGGGTGCCGTGGTTCGAGCATGAGCCCTGGCGCAAGGCGATGGCGTGGAGGGAGGCTCGCAGGACAATATCACTCCTCTTCACGGGCACCTCCCCCGGTGCGATGAACTTCTTCCGCACCGTAACGTAGCCCGCTGTGCTCTTCGGAGCCGCGCACCTCTGCTCTCGAATCATCCTCTCGCGTGCCCTACAGCTGCGCGTGGTCGTGGCCGCCACCACCACCACCACCACCACGGCCCTCTCGCACGCGAGGTTGCCAGTCGCGTCAAGCCGCCAGGCGCCGTTCAAAAGACGAGTCTCGGGTTGTGCGTCAGACTGTGCCGCCGCAGGTCACAGTTGCGTCGGAACACTTTGCCGCACTGTTCGCAGTTGTAGGGCTTGATGTCTGTGTGCGTTAGCAGGTGAGTCTTGAGGTTACTCCTCTGGTTGAAGGTCCGGCCGCAAGTCGGGCACTTGTGCGGCGACTCCTGGTGAGAGAGCGGGGGCCCCCCCTTCATCGGGTGCTTAAAGCTGCACACCGCAAACAACCACCGCGGCCCCCAACACCACAGCGCACGCGACCCGCTTTGGGCTATTCCTTGAACGGAAACCTCGCACGCTGCGCCGCGCAAAAAACCACCACCACCAACCAATCAACCACCACAAGCATAAAAACAACAAAAACCGGGTCCGCAACCCCGAGAGGCGATGAGTTGCGCAATCTAATCGCTCGACAATTCGCCCGCAACTCGCTCGTCGCCCGCGACCGATTTTTTGGCCACGTCTGAGCGAGTGGCTTGCGCAAGACGGCAATTGAACGGGCGTATTCGAGCGAGTATCGGGCCCACTAAAAACACACACACAAATCGTGCTTCGCAAACGTCCAGCTCGCGTGGCGACGTTGATTAAATCGGTCGCTGCAAATCGCCGAGCAGATCGACTGCTTGACGGCAGGGCTCCGTCTCTCACGCAGAGCGACCCAGACGACGCGCAACTTCTAAGCAACCGGTTGCAGAACGCGTCCACGTGTAAGCGAATCAGCTGCGTGCGTGCGAGCGAGCGAGTTGCGCAACTCATCGGAAGGGCGTGGGACCCGGCTTAGGAGCGGCAGAGTCACGGAGCGTGACGCTTCGCTTCACTTCATTCATGGGTCGCCTAGCCCCTCACTATGGACACTTAACATTTGACTCCTGGCACAGAGCGGGTGATGGTAACGGTCATTGAAGCGAGAATTTATCTCAATAGGGCTCTGTCCGGGTCATCGATCCCGCAAAATATTGGCCTTGCCCGGCACATCGTTAGCGCGGTTGGCTTACGTAGGGTGCGAAAGAAGTTCAACATACGCGTATCACATCCAGTAATGCCTCTCGCTATGGGCTGCGGCTGCTCGCCTACTGCAGGCAGGTTACCAGCTACCGCAGACAATATTCAATTAAGTCACGTCTACAATATATATATACTTTAGTGTTATAATACACACGAAGGAATTCATGTATGGATACATTTTTCACTGATAATTTTCCAGTCACGGCTACGCGAGAGTAGGCACGCGACTCGAAGCGACAGCCACAGCTTAGAGCGTTACTGGATGTGGTGTTCCGGGCGATGCAGTATACTTTACGGTGTCGTTAACCTGGACAAACAAGGCTAAAATAAGTAGCGTACATTACAGAATGTTACTTTCACGATATCATACAATACGCTTATCGATATTCGTTTTTTTGGGTGAGGCCACGTGAAAGCGTTATGCCAAAATGCTTTTTGAGACGTTAACTACCTCGCCTGGTATAGAGGCGTTCGTGGGTTAGATCCTGACCCTGACGTCTGCTGTAGATTTGGAGTTTGCGTGTCCTCTCTCCCCGTAGTCGCGTGGATTTTTCTCCGGGTCCTTCGATTTTTTCCCTCCACATTTAGAACCAACGTGCGTTTAGAGTATTGGATTGCCATAAATGTTTACACGATGAGCCACTTCAGTGAGCTATCATTTGTGATAACCAGGTCGCTTTTTAAAAGGAGCTACATCGCTCAATAGGCCTTACCTGGTAAAATAAAATGTTCGGTTTAGTTTGCCATAAACCTTCAACCACCCGACAAGATGATCACGTTGAGAATTATTGTCTGATTGTATAATAGTTACAATAACAGAATTAGATCATTGGAATGCATAACGATTCTCATGCAGGGTTGCCCAAACTCCAGTCCTTGCGACCCACCACACGATGTCTTTGCGCATTTACCAATTTACTTACCCCCCCCTCCTCCCCCCCAATTTAAATACAAATTAACGCGTGTCACGCTGCACACGTCAGATGATTGTTAAACACGCCCCAGCGGTGACGCGCTGTCAATTTGCTCAAATAAGTGTTGATGGTGAAAGCAGAACAATCGGACCATGTCGCACCTCGTGTAAGAACCGGTGATGGCTGTTTGCATCGCGCACACATGTGGCCGGGTTGCTGATCGTATGCACGTGTTTGTGCGTTTTGTTTGAAGGGGAGAACAAAAAGCGTGGTTTTCCCGTCTGCGCTATCATTGTTACGGTGATTGAGGTTATGGTGTCATTTACAGGTTTGATGTGTCAGTCTGTTGGAAGGGGACTGGCAAGCCGTTCGTGAACGAGGTTTATTTAATAAAATAAATCACGACGTTTCGGGCGCACAACACGCGTGCATGTTCAGGTGGGTAAGCACCTGATGATAGACGCTTGTGTTGCGCCCGAAACGTCGTGATTTATTTTATTTTATACCTACGTGACTTTACCGAAAGAACCAAAGAGTATGGATTCCTGCAGTCACGAAATCTTCCAATCAAGATTGAGGTTATTTAAGTTGAATTAGGTTGAAAGCGTCCACGCAGTTGTTTGTCCGTCCGTCCGTAACACGGGGTCATGTTGACTCTCATAACGATTTTCTTTTTGATGTTTATTTTACCAGGTAAGGCTCACTGAGCTATACAGCTCTTTTTTTTCAGAAGCGCCCTGGCCACAAATGATAGCTCAACGAAGTGTCTAATCATGTGTGAAGGTATAGCAGCCAAATAATTTTAAACGCGCAATGTCGATTCTAAATGTGGTGGGAAACACCGTAGGACCCGGAGAAAAGTCCACGCGACAACGCGGAGAGAGAGACACCCAAACTCCAAATATATATAGCAGGCGTCAGGGTCAGGATCGAACCCACGACGTCCTGTATACCGGGCGCGGTAATTAACATCTCCCAGCCACAGCGGCGCCTCCGATGATCCAGCAACGGACGAAAGTTGAGAGTGGAAAGTTGCGTTGCTGTTCGGGGCTTACCCCCACATTGCTCGAAGGTGCGGCCAAAATTTGGAGACATTTAACCATTTCAAAGTTGACTAACGGACAATCACGTTTGGCTACGTAACGTTGGTAAACAAATGTGGCCGTGGCATCACACCACGTGCTCATTGCCAGGGCCTCGGTGCACATTGTGGGGGGGGGGGGGGGGGGGACACTCCGGTATACTATACTAACAATTATATATATATGTATATAAATGAATTACTCTGTTACATAATAAACTTTTTTTTAAATGTGTCGTTCACTCCAGCCACCAAACCGATGAGACCAGCCAATTAGTAAGGTTTTGTAACGCACACAAAAGGTGTGAGTTGGTTGCTACTTCAGCACACCGCGTTGTTGTGTGTTGTGTTGGAGAGGAAACCCACAACATTTACAACCAGATTCATCGGGCGATTTTGCCGGAATTATTTTGGATAATATTGGTCGCGAAAGCCTACGTGTTAAGCGTACAGCTCCTTTGTCAATCCACTGCTGGATGAGGGTTTGCACATGCCAGCCATGCGAGACGTGGGGGTTGTGTGGCCATACTTCACCACGCTGGTCAGTGCGGGTTGGTGAGAGGGTGGGGTGAGGGGGGGAGGGTGGAAGGGGGGGGAGGGGTTGGATCAGTTCAGTGATTACTGATGTCAGACGTGGCCGGTAATCGAACGAACTCAGTTCGCAGCGCACTAGCGCTAATCACTGCGCCACCGTTCCACCCCGAGGGGATAGGGCATATATATATACACACACATTCGAGATTTGAAGCTTTCGTGACTGCAAGAATTCATACTCTTAGGTTTTTTCGGTAAAGTCACGTAGGTAAAAAAATAATATGAATAATAAAATAAAATAATAACAAATGAATAAATGAATTTAGTTATTTTTCATTTATTATTATTTTCCATTTATTATTATTATTATATATATTTTTTACCTACGTGACTTTACCGAAAAAACCTAAGAGTATACACACACACACACACCGCAATTTGTCTGGGGTTTGTGGAGTAATGGATGGTGAACATCTATTGTTATTCGTGCGTCACGTTCGCCAAGCCTGCTGCTGCTCAGACTGTCACGTGACACGGGACGGTGAGCACACTGCGCCTTGTGATCTCGGCCGTCTGAGTTCCCATTGTGAGCCACGATCAACGTGAGCGGCGAGCGACATCTGAAACGGTCCTAGACCCCTCTACCCCCCCCCCCATTCCCTCCAACCCCCATTCACAAGCCCGAACTGCCAGCGTGGTGAATTGTGGCCAAACAACCCCGTACCAACGACGCCCGCGTGCATGGGCCAGTGTTACGTGACGTCTCGACGGTCGATTGACAAAGGAGTGGTAAATGTGAATTTATATTACGTCTGAAAAGTGATTGCGAGCGAGGCTTCGAGCCGTCGTCAAGTTGAATAATAACAACAATAACTTTTCGATTTAAAGCTTTCGTGACTGCAGGGATTCATCTTCTTGGTTGTTTCGGTAAAGTCACGTAGAAGGGAAATAATAAAATAATAAAAATAAAACATAATAAAATAATATAAAAAAAATTATAAAATAATATCGTTGTTTTATTATATTGTTTTATATTATTTTATTTTATAATGTTTTATTTTTATTATTTTATTATTTCCCTTCTACGTGACTTTACCGAAAGAACCAAAAAGAAGAAAAAAAAGAACAACAATAACAACAATAACGGCGCGATTCGCCAGACTGGAAGATGTTGTATCCGTGTTCTTCACGCACGAAACGTGGGACCGAGTCCGTTTCGTTCAGATCAAGAGCTCACAAAGGTGGCTGCGTAATGTCGTACGATATGAAGAAAAAAATCAACTCAACAGCACGCGTGCACGCTTCGCTTGCGAACAAGAAGGTTGACACGAAACTGCACCAAACGTCTGTGCCAAAAAAATATTATCCCGGAGTTATTTTATGAAGAGCCCTTGTATAGGCGTAACGCGCGCGTATTAAATAAACTAAGAGAAACTATTTGTTTTATTTTTACCAAGTAGGGCTCACTGAGCTGCAGAGCTCTCTATCAAAAGCGACCTGTGGATCACAAATGATGGCTTCACGAAGCGGTCCATCACGTGGATATGTATTGCAGTAGCCAAATCATCTCAACGCAAGTTGATTCCAAATGCGGAGCTGGGGGGGGGGGGGGGGGGACCGGAGGACCCGGAGAAAATTCCACGTGGCCACGGGGAGAGAGAGAGAGAGAACACGCAAACTCCAAATATACAGCAGGCGTCAGGGTTCGGCATCGAACCGACGACCTCCTGTATACCGGGCGAGGCAGTCAACAACCTCGCCGCTGCGTTTTAAACTCGCCGCGGCATTCAGAAGCTTCGTGTCATCTGGGCCACGGCTTTACCTGCATGTGAAGGGTCTTGTGCACGGCCAGTGTCCTCGACTGACAGAAGCCCTTCCCGCACTCCTGGCACTTGAAGGGCTTCTCCTTCGAGTGGATGTACCTGCGCGCGCGGACGTCAAGGGGAGCGCGACGCGCACGATAAGTTACGTCCGCTGTCTCCGTCCGAGGCGTCTCAGCGTGCGGGGTGCTCCCCAAAGGTCGGGGACGCATACGTGCGGCGAGAAGGAAGTTCGCCATGCGTGCGCAACACACGCGCGCACACAGGGTTCCTTCGCTTAGTTTGACAGTGGCGTCACAGTGATATCACTCCTGGCGCGCTTGTCTGGCTTGGAGCACGTGAATGTGAAATGGTCGTCGAGTCAAGATCGGTGGTTGTGAACTCTGCGTCGATATCGGCAGCCATACGAAAGAAGAAGATGAAGAAGAAGATTACAAGTGTTTTTTTTTCTTCTTAAAGTTACTATTTTATCTACGAGCATTGTTAATATCGATGTTTGGTCATGTTCCTGTCGGGGTCACCTCGAATTGTTCATTTACAAAACTTGACCAAGAATCCCGAATGAATGAATAAATAAATGAATTGAGACGAAACGTAATTGTTGAATGTTCAAGGATGACACAACTGTGAACTTTACAACAACAACAACAAAACATCTTAAATTAATTTATAAAGATAATTCATGCATCACGAATGAATGTTGATGGAAATGAGCTCGAATATTAGAAAAAAATTAAATAACCGAATGTGATTTGTTCAAACAAATATAATTAAACTCGATTTGAAGCTTTCGTGACTGCAGGAATTACTCTTTAGTTCTTTCGGTAAAGTCACGTAGAAATAAAAGAAATAAAATAATAATGCAATGCAACGCAGAGAGTCGGCTAACACACAGTTAACGCATAGCCTGGTTGATGACGCTCTCTAAATGTAGAAGTTAATAGAATAACCCGATGTTCCAATGACTTTATGTTGCACGTGTGGCTAACTCTACAGCTGCGAATAACTCTATAAATGTACTCTGCGTGAGTGGTTGTTAAATAAAACTAATTATTATCATTTTAATAATGCTGCTTTAGTTTTCCAAGGAAAGCATCACTTGGGTCTCAAGACTCTTGTGATATTGGTCGCGAAAGCTGACGTGTTAAACTCTTTGAGGCGGGCTATGCATCGGGTTGTTTGTCCAGGAAAAAAAACATGCTCTATTAGATCTGAATGTGCTTAACTCTGACTACAATCAGCATTTACATTCATGCTGAAGCTAAACTATATTTAGTTTTATTTATTTTACCAGGTAAGGCCCATTGAGCTATTTCGCTCTTTTTAAAAAGCGACCTGGCTCTCACAAACGACAGCTCAACGAAGTGGCTTATCGCGTATAAATGTTTCGCAGCCAAATACTCGAAACGCACGATCCTAAATGTGGAGGGGAATACCGAAAGACCCGGAAAATAATCTACGCGACCACGGGAAGAGAGAGACGCAAACTCAAAATATACAGCAGCAGGCATTGTCAGGGTTGGGATCGAACCCACGTCCTCCTGTAGACCAGGCGAGGTAGTTAACATCTCCTAGCCACCGTGTTCATGATGAGAGAGAGACACGCAAACTTCAAATATACAGCAGGCGTCAGGGTCGAACCCACGACCTCCTGTATACCAGGCGAGATAGTTAACGTCTCGCCACCGTGATGATGATGAGAGAGAGAGACACGCAAACTCCAAATATACGGCAGGCATCGTCAGGGTCGCGATCGAACCCACGTCCTTCTGTATACCAGGCGAGGAAGTTAACATCTCCTAGCCACCCTTGCGCTCTGCACTCTAACTGCGCGACTGGAACTCAGTTCCTCATCTGCCTTGAGCGCCTCGCCTGACCCATAACATACCCTTACACCAGCAGGTAAGTACATACCAGGTCCACAAAACACACATCAACATGTTTTCCTTTCGTGCACATGCGCATTGACCAATCATTTGGTTACAAGTACTTATACTTATTTTTTTTAAACGCGTATTATTAAATAAATTAAGATCATCTTCAAAAAAGCACATTCGCCATATGTTACATGCGCCACTCGTCGTTATTTTTTTTTTCAAACGTATTAAACTATAAAAAGGCGCACTTTATGTTGACAGCGCCGTAAAATTGATTTCATATATCGAGTGTAATAACAACAACAACAGAGAAACAATTGTAGCCAGTGGTAGAATAATGCGCACACACACACATATATATATGTATATGCCGTGCGGGTAGTCACCCACGTCGAACATTTGAGGTTCGTGATTCATTCCACTCGACTCCTTCTCAATTCGAAGCCGTCATCCAACAGCAAAGGAACGTGCAACGCTGGGCTTTCAGCAGCAGCAGCAGCAGCAGCGCCACCAGTAACCCACTGCCGTATATGCCGTGTATGTTATATATTTTTATGAGCCTACCGGGATTTTCAATCCATCATTCAGGTTTATTATGGGTTCTTTGGGACCAATTTTCTTCCGTGCTACGCTCCCGTTTATATTCTCGTTACGCCCCTAATGGCGTTGTCAAGTGCGCTCTCGTTTCTAAACGTGGTTAGCGAGAGCGCGACTGAATGAATGTGCGCACAGCCATCGCGCACAGCGGCAGCAGCTGCTGCTGCTGTTGTTGTTGTTGCGTGCTCATTGTCAACAACAGCATGGGCCGCACCGCATGGCTTGGTTGAGCGTTGATCATAAATACGCCTATAGGGGATGACTCATGCATGATTAACGAAGGGGTTTTTAGACAGGCGTTTGAACAGCGTAATTGCAATGTTGGCAACACGTTAATCCCTACTCCTTGAATTTTTTGTTTGTTAATATATATTTAAAATAAAAAGTTCGAGTGATCGTCAACAGAACGGAACACAAGGGGGTTGGAAGCCCGAGATGTTAGCGGAACACAATGGCACACACTCTCAATCTCGACGCGGTGTGAGTCTGGCCAACTCCACGGCGGACACGTGCAAGGGTGAGAGGGATGAGAATCGGTGCTGTATTAGTATTGGTAGTAGTAACCCTGTATATAAATCACGCTGCCAAATGAAGTGTGCGTGAGTGGACTGGCGCGGTGGTTTGTGGGGAGCGGTGGTGCAGTGGTTGGCGCACTGCACTACGAACCCGGCGACTCGACTCCAACAACAGTGACGACAATTTGAGCTGGTTCTGGGCCTCACCTAGGTCGGCTCAGCCTCAAGTAAGTACCTGGTTACGGTGTGCTAAACATCACCACTAGGGATACAAAGTCGGTTGAGTATGATGTTGGCCACCCACCCCCTCGTGTGCCGTGCTGGCCTTCATATGGGCTCTCCAACAGCACTTGCCCCCGAAAGTGTGTTAGGGGCTATGCGGGTGATATTATCTCTTTAATTAACGCACAGACCATTGTCAATATACTGCTGTGTGAAGGGCAATGCCGTGACGTGATGAGGACTGTGGAACCATCAAAGGTGTACCTGCCGCGGTGTGTAAACATCGCCACTAGGGAGACAAAGGCGGCCGGGCGTGGTGTTGGCCACCCACCCCCTCGTGTGCCGTGCCGGCCTTCACATGCGCTCGCTAACAGCACTTGCCCCAACAGTCTGTCACAGGCTACACGGGGCATCTTTTGTCTTCGTGGGTGACACGCAGCGTTGGTGTAGGTGCTTGTAGGGGCGTGTAGGTGACAATCCACTCAGGTGTGTTTGTGTGTAGGTGAGCGCGCTGATGCAAGTGTAGGTGACAATCCACTCAGGTGTGTGTGTGTGTAGATGCAAGTGTAGGTGGCACGGCTTTCGAGAGTGCGCCTGTGAGCCGCGTTGTCCTACCTGTGGTCTCGCAGGTGGTCCTGCCTCCGGAACGCCTTGTGGCAGATGTCACACGTGTAGGGCCGCTCGTCCGTGTGCGTGCGCTCGTGGATCAGCAGGTTGTAGCTCTTGGTGAAGTGGCGGCAGCAGAACTTGCAGATGAACTCCTTCTTCGCCTTGGAGGGCGCTCGCCCGCGCGTCGCTTTGTGCCCCACTTTGTTCTGGATCGCTGGGACGCCGATCACCACGGTCGCCACTGCGGCTCCCCCTCCTCCTCCCCCTCCTCCCCCACCTCCTCCACCACCTCCTCCTCCTCCCCCACCTCCTCCTCCCCCTCCCGCAAGCGCGGCACTCTTGAGCCTCTTCTCCTCCTCGAGGTTTTCGCGTCGGGTCGCTGCCGCCGCGAGATTCGCGAAGTCGAACCTGGGCCGCTCCTTGCGCGCCAGCAGCGAGTGGCGTTTGTCGTCCGCGTGGAAGGAAGAGGAGGAGGATGAGGTGGAGATGGCGTGATGGTGATGGTGGTGGTGGGGCGACAGCGGCAGGAGCGGCAGAGGAAAGCGTCCTTCGAGCACCGCGCAATGCTCAGGAAGCACCGCTGCGGCCGCGGCCAGGCGCGGGTAGCCGAGGGTCCACTGCTGCAGGTGAAGGCCCTGCAAGGCTCCGAATCCGTAGAGCGCTTCGAGACCCGGAGGGAGGGCGCCCACCGCTTGCAGGAGGTTGTAGTTGACGGTGAAGGGCAGCGCCGGGTTGATGGGTATGGGGGCCGGCAGCGCTTTGCTCCCCATGGCCAAAGGGGTCGGCGGCGGCGTGGGTAGCTGGAAGCAGGTTCGCGCCGGCGAGCCTGTGTGTGTGTGCGTGAGTGTGTATGTAGGCACATGTCAGAATGTGTGTTAGCGCTGGAGGAATTCGATGAGCTGCGATGCGAGCTCTTTGTGTGTCCACGCGTGTGTTGCGGTCGTGTCATCTGCGGTGTCATTCGCAACGGTGTCAGTGGCATACATCAGCGGTAATAGTAATAATCATTAGTGAGGTCTCGCATCATCATTAGCATCATCATCATCATCAGGATTGTTGTCAGCTCATCAGCAGCAGCAGCATCAGACGTGGACAATCCACCGATGTATGAAGTCCACTCCCTCCCCCTTTCTTCCCCCCCCCCCCCCCCCCCACAAGCTATCATCGCATCTCACAGCCCTGTAATTGACGTACAGGTAACGTTTTAAGAAAAATAAAAAATAAACAATCCAATCAACTGCGGGGAACATTTCGTCGCTGCATCTCACACGGAGCGGCGCTTTGTGCAGAACACATCACGAGCATTGCACCTCGCAGTCCGCCTTCGATGGTTCGCTTCTGGGGCCACCAACCCTCTGAAGTTTCGATTTAAAGCTTTTGTGACTTCAGGGATTCATCTTCTTGGTTGCCGTGTTCCGAGTGGATCGCTCTGTGCGGAGACCAAATCACCGGAGATGCGCTTCATCTCGTCGCATATCGGGAAGGCACGCAGGTTCGAGGATGGATACAGCGCATTGCCACATCGATCGATCGATCGATATGCCACCAAGGAAGGGAACTATGAACTCGGTTCCAAACGTTGGGGGGGGGGGTCTCATCTGCAGAGTGTAATTCTCTCAAACAAATGCGACCGCTTTGCCACATCCACGTGTTATTGGCATGCGCACCCCATCAACGATCAACGCCACGAAGCACAGTTCAGCGTAGCGAAAGAAAACATCGAGTGCAGTGGGATTTTAATGCGATGGCGTTTGCACGTGAATGTGTCTGAATTTGTGATGGTTGTTTTACGCATTACGTCACAGGTATTTAGTCGTGTGGTTCGTGTTGTTATGGGGTTTTGTTTTGATTTCTCTATATTTTAGTTTGCCTTACATTTAGCATTTGTTGCTGTTGTAACAATGGCAGGCTGGTTGTCTTATTTATTTAATGGATCCCGTATTAAACGCGTTTGTTTTTGCATGGCGTTTTCATTTGACCCGTGTCTCCCCCCCCTCCCCCCGACTAATTTATCTTACATTAACGTCTCGTGCGTTAATGAACGCGCACAAAAGTAACAACCGACCCTTTGCCAATCCACTGCTGAGCGAGAGCCTCCCTAATGCTGTACGGACCGTGGGGCTTATTTTATTTTTTTCTGTAACCATACTTCAACAACGCTGTGTCAATGCGGTTTCGTTGAAGAATATTTTGTGAATGTAGTCCTGCCAATTCCGCCACTCGCCTCTTCCCCCCCCCCTCCTCCTCTTTTGCGTTTAACTTCCCAGCCTCGCTATAACCATAGCTGCAATGTTTGTTGGGGCTGTGTATTCGTGCGCCACATGCAGCTGTATATCTGCGGTGGTACGAGAAGCAGCGGCGGTGATAATCACGTCCTATCGAAGCTCCGCGTGTTACTTATCTTGGCATCAACAAATACCGCGTTTATTAATTCCTAATCCTGACCGATTGGGGACAGATAAAGACTCTTGACGTTCAGGACGCTTGCGACCACGTTGTGAGTTTATGTGGTATAAAAAGAAACGAAAATAGGTGAAGGGTTGACCGGTGACGCAGGGATGAGCGTACTCCGCTAAGACATCGGGCGGCCTGAGTTCTATTATTTGCCGTGGTTGATACCAGTGGCGAGTGGTGATTATCTGGACCGATTCTGTGCCTGCTACCCCCCCCCCCCCCCAAACAGAGTGGTGAAGTATGACCAGCAACCCTCATCTGTGGAGTTTGGTATACGAACATTTGTGTCTGCGTGGGAGTTCTACAGCCCTTAGTGAACCCACTGCTGTAAAAGCAGACAATGGGTTAAACTAAATTAGTAACCTCAAGTCTCCAAAAGGTGACGTGGACGTGGTGCTGTATATTCTCAAAACCGATTTTGTTTCGAACCTCGGACCGGCAATGAGTCATTGCGTGCGGAGGTTCGTTGAATCGAAATACGATATCCCGTTCCCAACACTTCAACAGTCACGCTGTTCAGACGATACGTTTGGCCAAATCCAGTTGATGGTGTTTTGTTGAAGAGTGTGACGCTAAAGCCCACAGAAAGCAGAGAAGAAGAATAACAACTGATGATACTATGTAGTATATACTTTAGTTGTTTACGTGGTGGTTTAGTTACTGCAGCTACATACTATTAACATTCCTTCCCTTTATTAATGCTACCCCTATCTCCTCCCTTTGATGCTGCTAATCCTGCATAATGGACGGGCATAATGACTTTAAACCCCTGGCCAAACCTCCTACGCATTTCACAAGTAGTACCAATCGCATATCTGCATTTCCCATAAATATGCTAAATTCCTCTTGATATGCAAATTATTTTGTCAAGGCGCCCTTCCCCCCTCCATCCCAGCTTAAATAGTCGCTCCAAGCCTGGAGTGTGTCATTCAGATGCTGTCTTTCCGACAGACCTGTTCTTCACCTGAGGACGGCTGCTTGCGTTGTGGCCGAAACGTCGTGAGAATTGTATTTTATTATGTTTTATTTTTATTATTTTATTATTTTCATTCTACTTGACTTTACCGAAAGAACCAGAAAGATGAACCCCGCCGCTGCCGATTAATAAACTATTACGAAACTTTTATTTTTATTTTACCAGTTAAGGCACACTGAGCTGTCTGGCTCTTTTTCAGAAGCGACCTGGCGATCGTGAATGATAGTTCAACGAAGTGGCTCATCACGTGGACAATTCGAGCAGACGAATACGCTAAACGCACGTTTCGAAATGTGGAGGGCAAAACCGGAGGACCCGGAAAAAAATTCACGCGACTGTTGGGAGAGAGACACGCAAACGCCAGATATACAGCAGGCGTCAGGGTCGAACCCACGATCTCCTGTATACCAGGCGAGGTAGTTAACATCTCCTAGCTACCGTGATGATGATGAGAGAGAGACACGCAACCTCCAAATATACAGCAGGTGTCAGGGTCGGGATCGAACCCACGATCTCCTGCATACCAGGCGAGGTAGCTAACATCTCCTAGCCACCATGATGATGAGAGAGAGAGAGAGAGACACGCAAACTCCAAATACACAGCAGGCATCAGGGTCGGGATCGAACCCACGAACTCCTGTACACCAGGCGAGGTAGTTAACATCTCATAGCCACCGTGATGATGATGAGAGCGAGAGACACGCAACCTCCATATATACAGCAGCAGGCGTCAGGGTCGGGATCGAACCCACGATCTCCTGCACACCAGACGAGGTAGTTAACATCTCATAGCCGCCGCGGCGCCATCAAGAGCATGCCACGTGCGCTGTGTGATGACTTCTGGCGCTTGTTGAAGGGCGCTGTCAAGCAGCAGGAAGCAAGCGCCCTTTAAGCGCTCTGTCGGTGCTTGGGATCGTGGAAGATTCCCATTGATCGTACTCAGGTTCAATTCCCGGGTGGTGATGGTGGTGGTGGTGGCTACGCTGCTGCGTGTGGTCGCTTGTAATCCAGCACTGTGGAGGCGACAGCGAGGGTTGTGGGATCACACGCACGGGGCACTGGCGGAGCCAGTGGGGGTGGGTGGGGTGGCACGTCCCCCCCCATTGATCCGATCGAAATCCCTACTTTCGATCGGATCATTGGGGTTTATTAGTAATAAATCGGTATTTTGCGACCCCCACTTCCACTGTGTAGCATATTATTACGTGCCAGGGACTGTATGAGATGATAGGACAATAATCAGAGTCCATAATTGGCAATAAGTAACAACAATGCAGCTATAAGTGACTCACATAATTGTGCGCAGTTGCGTATACAGCTCACGACTTCCCTGAAGGCATCATACAGCTCCAGCGAGCGCGATGCTGATCACACAACGCGGTTCAGATTCGACCCTCGATCGATGGCTGCGCCATCGCCGCACACGCGTCGAATAAAACGCAAGGAACAAGTTGTTACTTACTAACAACTCCTCTATAATTTTTCAATTCTGGAGGGGTTGCCACCCCTACCTGAAAATCCTGGCTCCGCCATTGCGCATGGCCACGGTGTGAGGCTACTCCCTCCCCATGGGAGTCGAGGAGGTGCCATATACAACTCTGGCAAATGAGGTTCCAATGGTGTAAATGCTTACCCCGAGCTCTCATACTCTGATGGTGCATTGTCTTTGAGTTGTGCGCCTTTCGGCGTCATCTGGTCCAACCCATGTGAGACTAGGCTCTAAAGAAAGCTGTCTCGGGTGTGGACCAATCAACTTCAAGGACAGTGCATACATTATCAGAGTTATGTTTTTTGTTTGCATTATGACTGCAAGTATTGTGGTCTATGCAAACATGACTCCTTGTAAAAAAGGTGTCAGTTTTGTTGCCAGATAGAAGGGTAAAAAACCAATTATCATATTTGTTACTGGCAAATGAGGTTCCAATGGTGTAAAAAATAAACCCGTAAAAACAAAGTTTTTCACTGTAAATCCTTTATATGCGTGACATCGGTTTTATTTTATTGTTAATTTCAGTTTTTCTTGAGTAAGAGTTTCATTTTTAGCACATTGGTATTTAAAATTAAATATGAAATTTTTTTTCCTAACAAGTGAAAAATTTGGAAAAAAATTTTGCACGAAAATAAATTGTCACGCACAACGAGTCTGTGTGCAAAATGTCAGCTCGATTGGATCACGGGAAGTGGGTGAAAAAACGACCGAAAGATTTGCACGGTCGTAAGCGTGCAAGCAAGTGAACTTAATATAAAGGATTTAAAAAAAAGAGGCACGACTGGGAAGTGGACGAGTTGCCGTCTGTGTCCATCTCTGCGGGGATAGAGCGTTTCCCCCTCGTGCAAGGCGTGGGTTTTCTGCGGGTGCTCTGGTTTCCCTCACACACGTGTATAATGATATAAACACAACTCGTCATTAGTTGGCTGCAAACTTGTTGACAATGAAAACCCAGTGCAGCATCAGGAACCTCCTGAAAAAGATTCGTGTACGACTCAGTGTGGCTCTCTTGGATAATCAAGTAAATTATTACTCTTACAACAACAACGAAGACGCCATTGGAACCTCATTTGCCAGTAGCAAAATATGATAATAGTTTTTTACCCTTTTATCTGGCAACAAAAAAAGGTGTCAGTTTTGTTGCCAGATAAAAGGGTAAAAAAACAATTATCAACAACGAAGACGGTCATTGCATGGCGCACTTTCAAAAACGCTTCTGCAGCCGTCTGGAACGCTCAAATCGAATTCCTTCCGATTTTAGGAAGCCATTGGAGCTGTACATTTGTAAATCTAAGTTGAAAGCGAATTTCTTTAGAACTGCTTTTGTTGTGTTTAGTTTGTTGTCCCCCCCCCTCCCCCAGCACCTCCGATTAGCACGGTTGCCCACGCACGGTGCGAAAGAAGTTTCAACGTGCGTACGAGACAACATCGGGAGAAAAGCGACGCTCACCAACAGCGAGAATGGGGGGGCGCCGGGCAGGTAAAGCATCGCAAAGGGGTGGCTCAGTGGGGAGCGCAGGTTGATGCACAAGGCAGCTTTGTCACTCGGCCAAGCTGACCCACGACACCCGGCGCTGTCGCAAGACCACGTGGCACCGAAGTGCGCAAGCCACGTGACCTGGAGGCAAGTTCCATGATCAGTGACGTGGCCAATGGCGGTGGTTGTTTGCGTGTCGTGTGTTGTTGTTGTTGTTGATTTTCTCGTGGTTTTACTGATCAACACCGACGCGCGCGTAAGTCACAAACTTTACTTACGGCGTTATATATGTGTGTGTGTGTATATATATGTGTGTCCAGTAATAACGCTGCCTCTCATCAACTAGCAAGGCAGTAAAATTGGCACGTGTAGAAAACAACAAAAATTCCCCTCCTCGGTAAAACGATTTAGTCGTGAATGTATCGCGTTAGTTTATCGAAAAAAAGAATAAGTTTTAATCTTTCTGGCAATAAAACTGGTGCTAAGATGTTCAAACGCCAATCAGATACCTTTTGCAAGGAATCAAGAACTGCATTAACCCGCGCGTGATCTCGTCCATGCGTCTGCTCGGTTCAGATACACGGCATAGATACACGTGCAGCGGTTCACGTACGAGTTCTCATCTAGTACAACTTTGTTAATGGTGCTGTCTGTTGCTGGCCGCTCGGCGTCCTTTTGGGCATTCGTGGCTGTGCTCAGCAACTGAGATTATAATTGTTTTTGTGGAAGTTTAGCCGCGGTCGAATAGAACTAAAGCGAGACGGAAATTCATCGTGCAGTGCGCTCGCTAACCACTGCGCCACCGCTCCCCACTTACGCACACACACATTGGACCCGTCTGTGCTCCCGTGTGCGCCTAAGGTGCAAGTGCTGCTAGCGAGTAGCACCTACGAAGGCGGGCACGGCCCACGAGTTTGTGGGTGGGTAGCCAGCACCACGCCCGACCGCCTTTGTCTCCCTAAGTGGCAATGTTTTTATACACTTCACCAGGTATTGATTTGAGGCTGAGCCGACCTACGGGAGGCGCAGAACCGATTCAGATGTACGTCACTGGTGTTGGCCGTAAGCGAGAATCGAACTCAGGTCGCCGGGTTACATACACACACATATACAAATACAAAAACCCCCCGTATAGCCTTAACAGACTGTTGGGGCAAGTGCTGTTAGCGAGCACCTACGAAGGCTGGCACGGCACACGAGGGGGTGGGTGGCCAGCACCACGCTTTACCGCCTTTGTCTTCCTAGATGTTTACACATCGCACCAGGAACTAATTTGAGGCTGAGTCGACCTAGGGGAGGCCCAGAACCGGTTCAGATATACGTCACTGGTGTTGGCCGGTTCCTAGCGCAGCGCGCTAACCACGACACTACCGCTCCCCACACACACACAAACAAACCCCCCGTTTAGCCTAACAGACTGTTGGGGCAAGTGCTGTTAACGAGCACCTATGAAGGCCGAAGCGGTACACGAGGGGGTGGGTGACCGGCATCCACCCCCTCGTGTACACAACAACAACAACAACAATCGCCATTCGCCACTAAGTGGCGGTGACGTCACCACGGCGCTTGTGCCAGGCTATGTGCACGTTGAGGCCACGTGAAATGCCGAACGCCCGCTGGCAGGAGGTCACGGGCAGACCCAGCAGGTGCCACGGGTCGACTGACTGAGACGACTGGCCGATGCACTACCTGTGTTCCCCTACTATGCCAACTTGCTGTGTTTTATCCGCCCGGCGCTCCGCTCGTTGTTGTGGGCGTCGCTCCTCCGTGTACACATATTCACACACACGCACAGACATAGTCCGGACTTACTGGTTCCGCGGCAACGCAAAACGAAACAGCGGAGTCAGTTGAGTCGTTTGTATTTTACGCGTTAAGTTTCGCTCCGGGTGGAGCGGAGTGGCGTTGTGGTTTAGCGCACTGCGCTCCTAAACTCGGCAAGACCCCGGGCCCGAATCCCGGCCGCAGCTTTTCACATCGGTGGCGAGTGATACGTGGACGTGTGCTTGTTAACGTCACCGCACTTCCAACCCCACCCGAATTGACCGAATCGATTCGAAGAGCCCAACGTTGGTTTGTCACCCAGCTAGAAAGTTCGCGAGGGAGATCCCTGGTGCGTTAACAGAACAACAGCAACAACATACAATGTTCACTTACAGAGGAATCAGGCAGCATGGTTAAGTATGATTAAACAAACCCCCAACGGGGTTGAAGACCCGTAATACAGTATACGAATCGGTGGATGATTACTGGCATTGAGAATGGCCCGAATTGTGGAAATAAATTCGCGGGAAACACGAAGCCGCATACACGCGCTGTGTGTTGCAAAACAAAAAATAAATGTGGTCACTCATTTTTTTGACGTGGATGGGGTGCCGGGTGGTGGTGGTTGTTGTTGTTGTTGGTGGTGGTGGTGGTGGCGTGTGCAGAAAATATCAGCACGCGCTGACGTGGTGAAACAAGTATGTGCCATGGCGTGTGCGCTGCTAGATGAAGGCTTCCTTCCCCGCGGTGCAGATAAATTACTCGCCACGAAATGTTGGCCACTTTAGCGGTTCGCGAGCTACGCAGCGCCGCGAAACCCGGCAAACCCACGTTCGATTCCTGCTCGCGGCCAACACCCGGTGACGATTTTGTGAACCGGTCACGGGGCCTCCCCTAGGTCGACCCAATCTCAAACGAGCACCCGGTGTGGTGTCTAAACATCACCACTGGGGAGACAAAGGCGGCCGGGAAATGGTGTTGGCCACCCATCCCCTCGTGTGCCGTGCCGGACTTCATAGGTGCTGCTCGCTAACAGCAACTTGCCCCAACAGTCTGTTGCCGCTGTGTTTGTCGACTGCCTCGCGAACTGCAGGCGAGCTCGGCCGAACGCACGTGCGTAGAAAACAAAAAGAACATTTAAGTTTAGTTTACTATCGTTATTTTACTTATATATGCTACAAACGAAAAGGGGGTCAATTTATAGCCTCCTTTGTCAATTCGCTGCTGGACGAAGGCTTCCTCCTCGAGGGTTGTTTGACCATACTTCACCACGCCGGTCGGTGCGGGGTGGTTGGTGATAGGTGTCGGACGCAGGTTCAAGATAATCGCGTGCAATTCGCCACTGATGGGAGCCGTCCCCGCTCAGATCGGGAATCGGATTCACCCGAAGGCAAGCGGATAGATAATCGATGACGTTACGCTTCGGTCAGAAATAAGAACACTTTAATTGTACAGCCCTTCCATCCGCTGCTGGATGGAAGGGCTCCCTCCCCCAAGGTCCAGATATATGTTCGAACTCGCCACTGGTGCTGGCCGTTTGGGCCCAAGATCGAAAGCTCGTAGCCCGGTGCGCTGACGGCTTCAGCCACCGTTCTTAGAGCGACCCACTATCACGACCTTTACACGACCATCGTATCTGGCCCACGCGTGACTGCACGTGCGTTTATCTAGTCTCATCGATGAAATATATATATACACAAAGATCCCCCGTATAGCCTTAACAGACTGTAGGGGCAGGTGTTGTTAGCGAGCACCTATGAAGGCCGGAACGGTACACGAGGGGGTGGGTGGCCAGCACCACGCCCGACCGCCTTTGTCTCCCTAGCGGCGATGTTTACACACCGCACTCATTTGAGGCTGAGTCGACCTAGGGGAGGCCCAGGATCGGTTCAGATTATCGTCACTGGTGTTTGCCGTGAGCGGGAATCGAACCCGGGTCGCCAGGTTCGTAGTGCAGCGCGCTAACCACTACACCACCGCTCCCCACACATACACACACACATACACACGCGCGCGCGCGCACCATCTGATGGCGTATGCCGCGCGTGCCCTGTCTTGCACAGGTCGGCGGACAGACTTTGAGAGGCATTCCCCAGGCAGCAGCAGCAGACCGACCACGTGCTTCGCCACGCTGGTCGGCGAGAAACCACTGGGGCAACGCACTTTGAAATCTTCGAGATTGAAAAAAACACATTTCTTTCGAACCGCTTTTTGCGTTTAGTTTATCGTCCCACCACACCCCACCCCACCCACCACCCCCCCGCACCTCCGATTATCACGAATGGCTACGTACGGTGCGAAAGAAGTTCAACATAGAGTGACGCACGAAACAGGCGTGGAGGCGCAACGCCGTCGCGATCGCGAACAGGGGAACCGTTCAAAGTCCATTTGCAGAGAAGCGCGCGGGTCAAAATCTCACGGCTGCCGCTCTCTGACGGGAGAGTCGCGGGGGGGAGGGGGGGGGCTGTCATTGCGTTGCGTCCGTTGCCTCTTGTGAACTCAGGTCTTGAGAAAACGAGAGACTGGTGGAAAAAACTAAAGTCTACCGATCCATCGATCAATCGCCAGCCCACCCTTGACCAACGTGGAGAAGGATGATAATCTCACCATCCCACGGTGAAAGGCGTATGGAGGAGAGGCGTTTGTGCGGTGTTTTCACAAAGGCGACACGCGTGATAAAAATGATAATCATCATTATTATTTTAATAAACCAATACGGCGCGTTGCGTTTTGAATGTCAAACGCATTGTACGCTGAATAGCAGTGTGTATTGATTTATGCATTGGACTCAAACAGTTTAGTATTACATTTAACAAACAAAGCTCAGTCGGTCGGATAATGTAATTATGAAGGTTTTTTTTAATTTTCCCGGCAGCTGAAATTGTTTTATTTATAAAGTGTAATTAGAGAGGTTAAGAATGTGTGTGTGTATATGTATATGGTATGGATGGAGAGGTGGGGAGCGGTAATGTAGCGGTTAGCGCGCTGCGCTACGAACCTGGCGACCCTGGTTCCATTCCCGCTCACGGCCAACACCCAGTGACGATTATCTGAACTGGTATTGGGCCTCCCCTAGGTCGACTCAGCCTCAAATGAGTACCTGGTGCGATGTGTAAACATCGCCGCTAGGGAGACAAAGGCGGCCGGGCGTGGTGTTGGCCACCCACCCACCCCCTCGTGTGCCATGCCGGCCTTTGAAGGTGCTCGCTAACAGCATTTGTCCCAGCAGTCTACTCAGGCTATATGGGGGACTTTTGTCTTGGCAATAGCACTCACCCCAACAACCTATACGGCTCCAGGATAGGAGGAGGAAGGGGGTTGTCTTTGTCTTGTACATAGTAGGCTTGTGCCTAGATGTAAAAACTCATTTCTTTAGAACAGCGTTTTGTGTCTCGTGTGTTGCCATTCCCCCCCTCCCCCCGCAACTGCGATTAGCGTGGTGGGCTACGTACGGTGCGAAAGAAGTTCAACATACATGCACGCATGGCTTGTAAAATGAAGGGTATTAAATGCGTAGCTTATATAACGTGTAATACGTCAGCACGCCGCGTTTTTCGCGGAAAAGTATGGTGGTATCACGTGCTATTTGTTTTCATAAACCTACACTTAGCCTTTAATGTTCGCTTAATTGAGCGGTAAATTGCAACGGGTAATATGAGTTAAAGATCAGCGAACCCCGCGAAATAAAAAGTATGAGACCAATTACAATCCTTCAAAAAAACACACACACAAAACCCCACACAGGCGCACTCCATCCACTGTGAGCATTATGCACGGAACCACATGGAACCCCTAAACGCACGAATCATCATCATCAGCAACAGCAGCAGCGGCAGCGGCTCGAGGGGTGACGTCTAAGATCGCTTTGTCGATTAAAGCAAAGCCGGGGCAATTAGCTTTGGTGGAATTCTGTTGTGCAATGTACCACGTGAGAACAACAAAAAAGGAACCCCCTCCAAATCTAATCGTATTTTATAGCGGAGCAGTCTTGCCAATAGCATCCGTAACGTTGGTTGTTGACACGAGCCGGCTTCGTGCAGCTGATGAGACGCAGCAGTGTTGAAACCGTTCCACCAGATCTTCTTGGTTCTTTCGGTAAAGTCACGTAGAATGGAAATAATAAAATAATAAAAACAAAACATAATTAAATAATTCAGACTCTGTCGTCTCGACAGACCTGTTCTTCACCTGAGGACGGCTGTTTGCGTTGTGGCCGAAACGTCGTGAGAATTATTTTATTACGTTTTATTTTTATTATTTTATTATTTCCATTCTACGTAACTTTACCGAAAGAACAGAGAAGATGAATCCCTGCAGTCACGAAAGCTTTAAATCGTTCCACCAGAGTTTGCGCGATACAAAAAAATAATAATTCCGCTGCTTTATAATGTCGATCAGGAAAGCCCCAATAGGCTGATGGACTTAGAACGCGATTGTATTTGTACGCGTATGTGTATGTGGAGACAGAATGGAGTTGTTGGCTTATATTTGCTTGGACGCTATAGAGTACGATCCATTTATAGATACCCCAGTGTTATCTAACTACGGTCTTGCATTTCTCACTCAACAGGTGATGGAATATGAAAATATTAAACTTAACTTTTATTTTTTTTGGTTCTTTCGGTAAAGTCACGTAGAAGGGAAATAATACAATAATAAAAAATTTACATAATAAAATACAATTATCACGACGTTTCGGCCACAACGCAAGCAGCCGTCCCCAGGTGAAGAACAGGTCTGTCGGAAAGACAGACCTGTTCTGAAAGACAGCGTCTGAAAACATTCAGACGCTGTCTTTCCGACAGACCTGTTCTTGATGAATCCCAGCAGTCACGTAAGCTTTAAATCGAAATTTAATTACCATGTAAGATTCCCTAAGCTATGTAGTTATTTTTTTAGAAGCGACCTGGACACTGCAAATGATAGCTCAACGATGTGGCTTATCACGTGAAAATGTCTGGCAGTCAAACACTCTCAACGCACGTGGGTTCTAAATGTGGAGGGGAAAAAAACCGAAGGACCCATAGAAAAATTCCTCGCGACCATGGGGAGAGAGACACGCAAACTCCAAATATACAGCAGGCGTCTGGGTCGAACCCACTACCTCCTGTATACCAGGCGAGGTAGTTAACATCTCGCTACTGTGATGATGATGAGAGAGAGCGACACACAAACTCCAAATATACAGCAGGAGTCAGGGTCGAACCCACGACCTCCTGTATACCAGGCGAGGTAGTTAACATCTCGCCACTGTGATGATGATGTGAGAGAGAGACGCAAACTTCAAATACACAGCAGGCGTCGTCAGGGTCGGGATCGAACCCACGACCTGCTGTACACCAGGCGAGGTAGTTAACATCTCGCTACTGTGATGATGATGATGAGAGAGAGAGAGACACGCAAACTCCAAATATACAGCAGGCATCAGGGTCGAACCCACGACCTGCTGTATACCAGGCGAGGTAGTTAACATCTCGCCACCGTGTTGATGATGAGAGAGCGACACGCAGACTCTAAATACACAGCAGGCGTCGTCAGGGTCGGGATCGAACCCACGACCTGCTGTACACCAGGCGAGGTAGTTAACATCTGACGCTCGCTCCGTAAATGACAGAAAGAACAGAGAGGTGCAGGGGAAGGCGGTTGATGGTGGTGGTTGGTGGTGATAGCAGGGATGGAGATAGGCAGACGCAGAGAAACGCATGCACGCTCAATCACAGACGGGGGGAGGTGGCGGTGTTCACACAACGTGTGAGGTGTTCACACAACGTGTGAAGGTGTTCACACAACGTGTGAAGGTGTTCACACAACGTGTGAAGGTGTTCACACAACGTGTGAAGGTGTTCACACCAACGTGTGAAGGTGTTCACACAACGTGTGGAGGTGTTCACACAACGTGTGAAGGTGTTCACACAACGTGTGAAGGTGTTCACACCAACGTGTGAAGGTGTTCACACCAACGTGTGAAGGTGTTCACACAACGTGTGGAGGTGTTCACACAACGTGTGAAGGTGTTCACACAACGTGTGAAGGTGTTCACACCAACGTGTGAAGGTGTTCACACCAACGTGTGAAGGTGTTCACACAACGTGTGGAGGTGTTCACACAACGTGTGAAGGTGTTCACACAAACGTGTGAAGGTGTTCACACAACGTGTGAAGGTGTTCACACCAACGTGTGAAGGTGTTCACACAACGTGTGAAGGTGTTCACACAACGTGTGAAGGTGTTCACACCAACGTGTGAACACCTCCACTTCTGTGAAACGTCCTCGACGAACGCCACGAAGACAAACCGAGCAAGCGAGGATCGAGGATCGCATCTCTAAATGTGTCGCCCAGTGCACTTTTCGTAACACGCTGCATCACCTCAATCGCCTCCTTCAAGAGACACTTAAAAACTCACCTCTACAACCACGTGCTTTGGAGCGACTCTGAGCTTGGCTCCGCGCCTCTGAGTTGCGGCGTTACAAATTGAACTATTATTATTATTATTTTAAATGCACTCGCTCGAGCGACATTCAATGTGACGATGACCGCAACACGTGTACGGCCAAGCGATGTGAATGCGACACAACGCGCGCACGTGTGCTGCCGATTCGTGAACAATCGTCACGCGACGTTTCGCTCGGCAGCGTGATCCATGTACAGAGACCCCCCCCCCCCACCGATGTCCCACCCAGCCCTCTCAACTGGCGACTGGACGTCGCGAGAGCCCACGTGGCCTCCGCGTGCTACGGAGCAAAGTGTTCAACGATGTAATGCAACACACGAGACGTGCAGAGAGAAGTTACGAAAGCAAATACGAGTTTCTATATATGTGTCACGTGTCGGTGTTATTTTAATGGGGTATCTATAAATGAACCGTCCTGTATTTATTTATAAATAAATCATATGCAAGGTCCAAACGGATAATTCAGGTACCAAGTAAATACAAAAAGAGTCTTAAATGTGTACAAGGGAATACTTACTCTTTAGTTCTTTCGGTAAAGTCACGTAGAGAGAAAAATACATATTTTTTTCCGCCTGACGACGACCGCTTGTGTTGCGATCGAAACGTCGTCATATATTAGTTTTTTTTATTAGATTTTTCTACCTCCGTGACTTTAACCGAAAGAACCAAAGAGTATGGGCTCCTGCAGTCGCGAAAGCTTCAAATCAAAGAGGGAATACTTGTATGAATGTATGTTGTATGTTGAACTTCTTTAGCGCCGTACGTAGCCAAGCGTGCTAATCGGACGTGCGGATGACTTCCTCTGCAGCTGAAGATCGATCACAACACAAATGGGCCGCCCATCGCCACCGTGAACGCGACCACACCGGGCGTTGGTGAGGTTCTGGGCGATTGCGAATCGATGAATTGAAAAAAAACATCGAGCACATCGATGGCCATCTAACTAAGGCGATCACTGCATCAGTTCGATGTCAGGTGCTGCTTCTGTGGCCGTCTGGAACGCTCTCTCTTCAGATATTGGGAAGTCGCAGGGAGCCGTGCACTTTTTAAAATGATCTCGATTGAAAACTCATTTCTTTAGAATTACGTTTGGTTCGTGGTCCTCCAATTAGCACGGTTGGCTACGAACTGTGCGACAGAAATTCAACGTACACACGTACAGAAACTTTAAGAATCATGCGGTCGTAACAAAACATTCGGTGTGGAAAACGTAAGATTCGTAGTTTACGTGCATCAGTTTTTGTTCTCTCTCTCTCCCATATATGTAAAAAAGTGTGTGTAGACAAAATATGTATGCAATAGGACTGGCCCCAGCGCGCGTCTATTTATCAATGTTATGAGCTTTGCCAAAACATTTATCAACGTTAGAAACCCCTCGCTAATATTGTGCTTAAACAAATTTACGAAATTAGATTTGGCGTTAACAGTGGCGTCCAAGCGCACTTCACAACGATCTCAACACACTCGTCAACACCACTGGAGTCTTAAAATATATAAAAACCCGCAACGTTTCGGACAATGGACCTTCTTCATGTGTAATATCACATGCGTGTGTGTTGACGAGTGAGTTAAGTTTGTACTACTATTATTATAAATATATATCATGCAATGATATGTTTTTTTAATCAATCAATTGCTTTTGTTTTTTGCATATCCACACGTCGATTATTATTTTTATTTTGCTGAGATACTTGTGCATAAAGTGATAGGAATATAAGGTGCACAATAGTAAATAGGATTATTAAGGGACGGGCGTTCCTTGCATTCTAGTGGTAGTGCCTTACGCCGATCTTCTCGACTACCAAGCCAGGAGCAGTCGCATCTATAGTAGATATCGATTCGGATAAAAAAAAAATGATCTAAGTAATCTGACATCGGACGATCGGTTCTGTGCAACGCGTAGTAGAAGGGCCTGCCAGTTCCGAAAGTAACATTGGGAGCGTAACGTGCACTGAATCGTAAACGAATCATCGATAGCCTGAACAGACTGTTGGGGCGAGTGATGTTAACGCGCACCTACCAAGGGGGGTGCTGGAACGGCACACGAAGCGGTGAGTGGGCCAGAACAACGCCCGGCCGCCTTTGTCTCCCTCGTGGCGAAGTTTAACACACCGCACCAGCTACTCACTTGAGGCCGAGTCGACCTAGCGGAGGCCCGGGACAGGTTCAGATAATCGTCGCTACTTCACTCCTCTCTCTCTCTCTTCTTTTTTGTTACGATCAGAGGAAACAAGAAGATGATCGGTGTGTAGTCGGCACTTTGCTTCGTTCAACATTTATTTTTTTGTGTTTTTTGTAATGCTTTGCTTTATGTGCCCCCCCCCTTTTAAATGAAAGATTTCACGCTCTGCTCTCCTCCCTTCTTACCCCCCCTTTCTCTCTCTACCCCCTCTCTCTACCCCCTCTCTCTACCCCCTCTCTCTACCCCCTCTCTCTACCCTGTCTCTACCCACTCTCTCTACCCCCTCTCTCTACCCCCCCTCTCTCTCTACCCCCTCTCTCTACCCCCTCTCTCTACCCCCTCTCTCTACCCCCCTCTTTCTACCCCCCCTCTCTCTCTACCCCCTCTCTCTACCCCCTCTCTCTACCCCCCCTCTCTACCCCCTCTCTCTACCCCCCCTCTCTCTCTCTACTCCCTCTCTCTACCCCCCTCTCTCTCTACCCCCCTCTCTCTACCCCCTCTATCTACCCCCCTCTCTCTCTACCCCCCTCTCTCTAACCCCCTCTCTCTCTAACCCCCTCTCTCTCTACCCCCCTCTCTCTCTACCCCCCCTCTCTCTACCTCCCCCCTCTCTCTACCCCCCTCTCTCTCTACCCCCTCTCTCTACCCCCTCTCTCTACTCCCCTCTCTCTCTACCCCTTCTCTCTCTACCCCATATCTCTACCCCCCTCTCTCTACCCCCCTCTCTCTCTACCCCCCTCTCTCTACCCCCTCTCTCTACCCCCCCTCTCTACCCCCTCTCTCTACCCCCCTCTCTCTCTCTACTCCCTCTCTCTACCCCCCTCTCTCTCTACCCCCCTCTCTCTACCCCCTCTATCTACCCCCCTCTCTCTCTACCCCCCTCTCTCTAACCCCCTCTCTCTCTAACCCCCTCTCTCTCTACCCCCCTCTCTCTCTACCCCCTCTCTCTACCTCCCCCCTCTCTCTACCCCCCTCTCTCTCTACCCCCTCTCTCTACCCCCCTCTCTCTACTCCCCTCTCTCTCTACCCCTTCTCTCTCTACCCCATATCTCTACCCCCTCTCTCTACCCCCCCTCTCTCTCTACCCCCTCTCTCTAACCCCCTCTCTCTCTAACCCCCTCTCTCTCTACCCCCCTCTCTCTCTACCCCCTCTCTCTACCCCCCCTCTCTCTACCCCCCCTCTCTCTCTACCCCCCTCTCTCTACCCCCTCTCTCTACTCCCCTCTCTCTCTAACCCCTCTCTCTACCCCCCTCTCTCTACCCCCTCTCTCTACCCCCCCTCTCTCTCGACCCCCCTCTCTCCCTACTCTATGTCTATGTTCCCCCTGTTTTCTATGTAATATTTTTCATGTTTTTCTCTCTCTCTCTTACGTTTCCGCTGCCAAACGTTTCGAGTCGTGCGAACGCTGTCATCGTGGACGTATAAAGCATGCGCCGTCACGTACAGCTGCAGTCTGTATATAGCCTGTATATATAGACTGTATATATACTGTATATATAGACTGTATATAGACTGTATATATAATCACGGGTGATTGCTGCGATGTTAAGTTGGCGACGGCGCGTGTCCAAGACTCGCCGTGTATCGGCGGAGACCGTCGTCACGATAGCATCTCGTGCCCCACATCGACCCGGTTTAGCGATACTCTTCTCGACGCATTGCGCACATCGGCCGCTTCACGTATATATATAAGTACACAAAGACAAAGGTGCCCCGTATAGCCTGAGCAGACTGTTGGGGCAAGTGCTGTTAGCGAGCACTTATTGAAGACCGGAACGGTACACGAGAGGGGTGGGAAGGCCAGCACCACGCCCGACCGCCTTTGTCTTTCCACCGACGATATTTACACACTGCACCAGGAACTCATTTGAGGCTGAGTCGACCTAGGGGAGGCCCAGGACCGGTTCAGAAAATCGTCACTGGTGTTGGCCGTGAAAAATAAACACACACACGTATATACGGACACTTTTCATAATCAGAATTTGTTTTATTTATTCTGGATTAATCCGATAAGCTGTGACGCTTTTTTTCAACAGATGTCCTTATACCGTATTGCTGAAGGAACGGGGGCTTTACCAGAGAAAGCACGCGTCGAAAAAAACACACAGCACGTGCTATGAGTCATAGCATAACATATACATATATATATGAATACATCTTTCAGTAATTTAGAAGAAAAAAAAACTCGACCAATTGAACGTGCCCTTACCTGCATCTGAATACACTGGCGTTCACTGGTATATGGCAACTCGTGTTGACACACTATGCAACGTGAGTGCCGGTTGCATACAGCACGTGTATGTATTTTAAACGTATTTCCAACCTTACGAACTCAACCTTACGTACTCAACCGCGCTAATCGGAGGTTGCGGATATCTTTAACTGCCCCTTTCATCCCCCTTGCCAAACAATTGCTGGACGAAGCCTCCATACATCGTGTCGGTCATAGAGGTGGTGGGGGGGGGGGTTGCTTGACCATACTTCACCACTTTGGTCAGTGCGTTTTTTTAAAGTTCATGTTATTGGGGGGGGGGGGGGGGGGGGGGCGAGGAACCGCTTCGGATAACGCGCGCCACTGATATTCGTCGTTGTGTTCCGTAATCGAACTCGGGACCCCGTGGGTTTACAGCGGCAGTGCCGCGCTAAGCACTGCACCACCGCTCGACTCATTGTAACTCGTGACCCAGTGGATAAGCAGCAAGCCTCCCCCCACACACACACATCTCAGCTCGACAAATTCATCAGCGTTCGCGTCCGTTGTGCACGCGTACACGCAGGCCCTCCTGCACGAACGTGGCGAGCAAAACGAGACGGGTTACGGTACAGAATCAGAATATGTATTTTTAGTCGAGGAATCCGATGAGCTATGAAGCTCTTTTTAATGTTTAAAACCGGATGTCCAGTAGATTGAAGAGACAAGGGAGGGCCGTTGAAGGGACAGGCAGTAACAATGGCCCCACGATCAAAATCGATTCAAATTGCCGATGTGAATTCAAGCCTGCACTCGACTCCGCTAAACGTTAACATCCCCTTAGTTTAATCCGACCACCGTCGTCATCAGCATCAGCCATTATTAATCCACTGCTGGATGTCGTCCGTAAACACCCTGCAGTCGAAATCAATCGTGTGTACACACGTAAATGATATTATGTAACTGGTAACCCAAACACCTACATTGTGGATGGTAAACGAGCTTTGGACGCTTTCTGTCGGCTTCACCGTCATACTCCGCGGGGGGCGAATGATTCGATCCGCCTAGACTTACATCGCTGTTGACTTTTAGTGGTGCTCCTGCCCTCGAAGTGAAACCAATCCGACTTCGCGACGAGTTTTGTTTACGAGGGATAGGGGAGGGTAGTGTGGGTGGGATGGAGGAGAAATTAGTGCAGTTAAAGCAACTTTTTGCACGTAAATATATTTGTGCCCAAATTTCAGCTTTTCTCAAATCCTTCTAGAACATCACTGGAAATGCCATCAATCTCTCGCGACAATCGCGATTGTCATTTGAACAACAAAATTGTGCGCGTGTAATCGAACCTAGCGGCGATGGCATTGGAGGCGGATGCAATGATACGAATAATAATCGATACATCTGAATTGTAGCTTCGTCCCCAAAATGCGTAAATAGCGATGCAACTTTGTCGAACGCAAAGTCTACGGAGTTGATCGCCGCGTCAAAAAGCGCCGTGCTACGCGATGCACATCCACGGGGTAAACACAGTTGGTAACACCGGACGAAACGCACGTGCGCTTTAAAACGGTTGTAAACTTTTAAAAGTCCGCTGTTTTTTACAAAACAGCTGCTGCTACTGCTGCTGCTACATTCTCGTTACACGCAGATAGATGTTTTGTTGTTCGCGTAAAATAAAACGAATTAAAACGTGAGCGCGTTCCGTCGTTCGGCGAAATTATTCCGTGGCGGGGACATCACAACGGCGTTTGTGCCAGCCTAGGTGCACTTTGAGGCCACGTGAAGTGTCGAAGGCTCGCTGGCAAGGTGGTCACGGGACAAACCCAGGTGCTGTGGGTTGACTGCGATGACCGGCAGATGCACCGCCAATGCCCCCTACTGTGTCTATACATATACACACTCTCATACGTATATACATACACACACAGTCTATATACGAATACGCACTATTATACATATACATACACACACTCCAAACGCATTCGCGTGAAGTTTTGAAGGTTCGCTGCTACAGGAGGTCGCGGGACAGACCCAGGTGGCAGAGGTTGACTGAACGAGATGATTGGCACACACACACGCACACATACACGTATGCGCTCCATATATCCATACACACTCACACGTGAAGACTCAGAGCACATGTGCACCTATGGGCTAAGTGTTTGTGATGAAGTCATCGTTTATTCTGGATATGCATCGCTCTGCTGCTGTTGTTGTTGTTTTTGTTTATCTCGCTCGCTCGCGTTTATTATCATTCAACTTTGCACCGCGGCGGTGTGGAGGAGGTGACAGCTGCACATTGACTCGGCTTCGCTTCGTCTGTCACCTCCCCCCCTCCCCTGCCTCCTCCTCCTCCTCCTCCCCTCCATTCTCTCCTTCTCGCTCACTCCACCTTCCTGCGCTGGTCCCGGTGTCCGAGTCGTCCCGAGGGCCACGACTCAAAGTCGGCCTTGAGTGAGCGTGACCTCTCCTCGTCTGTGCAGCAGCCTGCCACGGGGATCGGAAGGCTTCGCAATCGTTAAGCAAATTTTAAGTTGCATCTAAACACTCGCCTTTTTTAAAACTTGCTTTTACTTAAGATTATTTTATAGTGTTTGTTTGTTTTTTAATAGGCCTTCGACAGCAATTAATTATAATGCGATTTACTTTTGTATGGAAATTGATTTTATTCTTCTTGCGATTTAGTCCGTAAACAATGTTTATTATCTTTCAATGGCATCCTTTGCACAAAATAGTGCTATTGAAATAAAGACTCGATTGATTGACTGATGACATCTACACATTTTGATATAGAAGACAATTATCCACGCACGTGCTACGTGTATGCAGGGGTAGCATTTCCTCACTCCAGATTTTTTTGGAACGCTCAACAAGGATGCCTCGGAGTGGAGATGCTCGGCGTAAGGCACGAGCACGAGAGTGCAAGGCACGTCTCGACATCGTCATCCCGCATTAGTGTAGCTTATACTGCGAAGTGCTCTCCTGAAGGACAGTCCTTATGGTAAACCTAAGCACTGTTGACGCGTGTTGCTTTTGCACACTATCGCCGCACGTACACACACACACACGCGCCACCGCACGTACACACACGCACCACGGCACGTACACACACACACCACCGCACTTACACGCACACCACACGTACACACACATACACCACTGCACGTACACACACTCACACCACCACACACACACCACGACACGTACACACACATACACCACCGCACGTACACACACACCACCACACACACACATACACACCACCGAACGTACACACACACCACTGCACGTACACACACACCACCACACGTACACACACATCACACACACACATACACCACCGCACACACACTACCACACGTACACACACACACACCACCACACGTACACACACACACACACCACGCGTACACACACCACCACTGCACGTACACACACACACCACGACACGTACACACACACACACCACCGCACGTACACACACATCACACACACACATACACCACCGCACACACACTACCACACGTACACACACACACACCACGACACGTACACACACACACACCACCGCACGTACACACACCACCACTGCACGTACACACACACACCACGACACGTACACACACACACACCACCGCACGTACACACACACCACCGCACGTACACACACCACCACTGCACGTACACACACACACACCACCACACACACATACACCACCGCACGTACACACACACACCACCGCACGTACACACACCACCACTGCACGTACACACACACACACACCACGACACGTACACACACACACACCACCGCACGTACACACACACCACTGCACGTACACACACACACACCACGACACGTACACACACACACACCACCGCACGTACACACACACCACTGCACGTACACACACACACACCACGACACGTACACACACACACACCACCGCACGTACACACACACACCACCGCACGTACACACACACACACCACCGCACGTACACACACACCACTGCACGTACACACACACACACCACGACACGTACACACACACACACCACCGCACGTACACACACACACCACCGCACGTACACACACACCACTGCACGTACACACACACACACCACGACACGTACACACACACACACCACCGCACGTACACACACACACCACTGCACGTACACACACACACACCACCGCACGTACACACACACCACTGCACGTACACACACACACACCACGACACGTACACACACACACACCACCGCACGTACACACACACACCACCGCACGTACACACACACCACTGCACGTACACACACACACACCACGACACGTACACACACACACACCACCGCACGTACACACACACACCACCGCACGTACACACACACCACTGCACGTACACACACACACACCACCGCACGTACACACACACACCACCGAACGTACACACACACACCACCGCACGTACACACACACCACTGCACGTACACACACACACACCACCGCACGTACACACACACACCACCGAACGTACACACACACACCACCGCACGTACACACACACCACTGCACGTACACACACACACACCACCGCACGTACACACACACACCACCGAACGTACACACACACACCACCGCACGTACACACACACCACTGCACGTACACACACTCACACCACCACACACACACCACCGCACGTACACACACATACACCACTGCACGTACACACACATACACCACCGCACCTACACACACACACCACCGCACGCACACACACAACACAAGGCGAGATGGAGACGGCTTCGCCCTAACAAACCCGCCACGGTGTCTCGCATCGTGTCCGTCTGCAGCGAAGCCCCCCCGGCGTCCAGGCGCGCACGCGACACGAGCACGTCACGGGAGATATTTCGCACCTTGAACTCTCGAATATTGAGAACTCGGTTTCTTTTAGGACCGCTTTTGTTGTTTGCGTTCTGTTTGTTATCCTTCCCCCCCCCCCATCCCAGCCCCGCACCTCCGGCTCCGTACGGTGCAAAAGAAGTCCACGACGTGCCATGCACACAAAGTTCGACCTGCCGCTCGTTACAACGCACGGCTCCCCCCCACGGCTGCCGTTTGCATCGAACGAGCCGGAGTGGGAACGTCCGCCGCGGAGATGGAGCGATGGGATCGGCTCGCTTGTAGACAGCTCAGGGGCAAGACGAATCACGCTCGCATCGCGAGACTGCGAGACGTGGCAACGGCGTGGGGGGGGAGGGGGGTGGAGGGATGATTCATCCAGCAGTGGAGTAACCGTGGCTAGTGCTGCTGCTGCTCTCTGCACAGTGATCGTTACATAGATGCGGTGTAAGTTGGTTCGGGAGCGACGTAGGGATGAGTGGAGGGGAGTCGCAAGGCGTGTGTGTAGTGTGTGTCTGCGTGTGTGTAGTGTGTGTAGTGTAGTGTGTGTGTAGTGTGTGTGTGTATGTGTGTGTGTAGTGTGTGTAGTGTGTGTGTCGTGTGTGTGTAGTATGTGTGTGTGTAGTGTGTGTGTAGTGTGTGTGTATGTGTGTAGTGTGTGCGTGTGTCTAGTGTGTGTGTGTATGTGTGTGTAGTGTGTGTGTCGTGTGTGTGTGTAGTGTGTGCGTGTGTGTAGTGTCTGTGTAGTGTGTGTATGGTGTGTAGTGTGTGTATGTCTGTACGTGTGAGTGTGTACGTGTGTATGTACGTGTGTGTGTGCGTGTGTGTACGTGTGTGTGCACGTGTGTATGTGTAGTGTGTGTGTGTGTATGTGTGTAGTGTGTGTGTGTAGTGTGTGTGTGTGGTGTGTGTATGTGTAGTGTGTGTGTGTACGTGTGTGTAGTGTGCACGTGTGTGTATGTGTGTAGTGTGTGTGTGTGGTGTGTGTGTGTGTACGTGTGTGTGGTGTGTGTGTGTACGTGTGTGTGTGTGTGTGTACGTTGAACTTTGTGGGGAGCGGTAGTGTAGCGGTCAGTGCGCTGCGCTACGAACCCGGAGACCCAAGTTCGATTCCCGTTCACGTCCAACACCCAGTGACGATTATCTGAACCTGTCCTGGGCCGCCCCTAGGTCGACTCAGCCTCAAAATTAGTACCTGCTGCGGTGTGTAAACATCGTCACTGGGGAGACAAAGGTGGCCGGGCGTGGTGTTGGCCACCCACCCCCTCGTGTGCCGCGCCGGCCTTCATAGGTGCTCGCTAACAGCACTTGCCCCAACAGTCTGCTAAGGCTATACAGGGGATCTTTGTCTTTGTGTGTGGAACTTCTTTCGCACCGAATGTAGCCAACCCGTGCGAATCGGAGGTGCGGTGGAAGGACGACACAAAACGAAACAACCAAAAGCAGCTCCTAAAGGAGCACTCGATCTGTTTGAGCTTGCATAGACTCCGCGAGATACAGATATGACACGAGCAGGTCACAGACCAATATGTCATCTGTGTAAGTATATTTCACCTGTATGGGTATAAGTCACCTGTACAATTGGCTGTCAGAGTTTTAACGTTTACCGATCGCAGTCTGCCATTGAGGCATTACGCACAACGCAGCCTGCAATACATCATGCCCGCTGCGTGCTACATGCATGTTACATGCGTGGGGAAATTCCCACTTCGAAAACAAGTGGCGATTACAGTACGACCATCGTTGCGTGATGGATATTCACTCCGCGCCCGATTTGAACAAGAACGCGCGGCTTACGGTAACATGCCAACGACATGCGTGTGAGCTCGTCAGTATCACGATTCGCAGCCACATGTCAACATGCGCGTTGCGCGAATTCTCCCGGAGATCGTCGTGGGTATTAGGGGGGGGGGCAGACAAGGCACTTACAACACGTTTTCCATCGACGCGTAACCCCCCCCCCCCACTCCTCCTCCTCCCACGATAGGGTTACTTGATATGCGGGTGGTATCGTCAAAACGCCGACGCGTCCCCTGTAACGCTGCACGTCCGCGCGCGCGTGCCGAACTTCTTTCGCGCCGTACGTACGCCGGTCGTGCTAATCGGAGGTGCGGGGGAAGGACTTCTCGAACCAATCGCTAAATAGCGTTTCTTCAAGCAACGAGTTTCCCCCGTCCTGATTATCGGAAGGGAAGAGGCGATCCGGACGGGACGCAGAAGCTTCATCTGAAAGCGGCGACGCGATGCGGTGACCGCCGGATTTGTTCGACGTTTGAACACGCGCATCGACCGACGATCCCCTCCTTCTAGCGAATATGAGCACAAGACGAAGGCGCTCTTGACGATTACGGATTTGTACAACCAAGCAGATCCTCTGGTTTGTGCGATTATTGAAGCGTGATGACGATACGCTCGTCGGCTTATCTGATACCGCAAGCAGTAATAATGGTCGTCACGATACACGGCTCCTTGTCAATCCACTGCTGGATGAATGTCGGTCGCCGGGGGGGGGGGGCGGGGGGGTTCATCCATACTTCACCACTCTTGCTCAGTGCGAGTAGATATGAAATAGTCGGGGGGGGGGGGGGGGCTAGGAGCGGCGAGATGGACTCGGGAGAAGTTCTGACATCGGTCGGCCACTGAAGTTAACCCTTGCCGATAATCGATCTCGTTGCCCGGAATCGAACTCGGGCTCGCCGGAGTGTTGCGGTGCAGAGCGCACTACCCACCGCCCTCCCTAGTTAATAGACCAACTTTGAGTCACACATTCAACGAACAGCTCTCTACACATCTCCCGGCAGGTAAGAGGTCCCCCCGTGTGTACGCATGTTTATGCGTATACTTGTATATATATGTGTGTATATGTGTGTGTGTGTAATATCCTAATAGGTACACGATAGCAGCAATTGCTCCCAACAGTCTGTGTAAGGCTGTGGGGGAATGTTTTGCCTCTGTGTGTATGCGTGTGCCTAATGTGGATACACTGGTGCGGCACGGGCTCGAGAAGAGACGGAGCTGACGCGGCACTAGAGGACGTGGAGCTGAGTGGACTTGCCGTTGACCGGTATCAGCGGTGTCAAGATCGGCCTCTGTGGAGGAGGAGGCTCGTGAACGACGCTACTACTGGGCAGTTGGAGGCAGTCGCCCTCCAGCAACAACGGAGGGCAGAGGAGCGACGCTCACAACAACGAGCGCAGCGCGGGAGACTAAAACGCTGCAGGTTGTCACAGTCGGGGGCACAGGTGGTGCATCGGCCACTCATCTCAGCCAGTCTACCCATGGCACCCTGGGTCCGTTCCGTGACGCCAGTAAGTGTTCGACACTTCACGTGGCGAACTGCGGCTGCTGCTGCTGTTGCTGCTGCTGATGTTGCTGCTGCTGTTGCTGCTGCTGATGTTGCTGCTGCTGTTGCTGCTGCTGCTGTTGCTGCTGCTGCTGTTGCGAACGCGCGAATCGCGTGAACTCGACCGCGCGCGCGCGCGTTACGCACGCTGCCCGGCCGCTCGCAATGCGCGTTACCTGTGTGCAGAGTCGTAACGGAGCCGTCCCCGGAGCTCTTGAAGCACGACACGGCCGCCGAGACGCACGCCGCCCGCCGCTGCGCCACCACCAGCGGCTGGGACATGATCCTACCTCGGCGCGGCCCGTCTCTGCGCGGCGGGGCCCTGATCCGATCAGTCGGGGCCGAAGCGCAATGGGAGGCAAGCGGCATCCAGACAGAGAGAGGGAGAGCGAGCGGGCGGGCGAGAGCGGGCTGAGCGACCAACGCCACGGAAGCGCTGAGACTGAGAGACGAGGTGGGTAGTGTTGCCCAGCCATTATCAGCCAAGCGTTGACCCCCCCCCCACGCCTATTCTCGACCCCTCCCGCTCTACACACCCCGCCCTTCGCCACCCCCCTCCTCTCCTCCACCGGCTCCTCCCGCCCCCACGGTCTCACTGAACCCTCCCCCATCCACGGCAACCTCCCTGCCATCCTCCTCTCTCGCTCTCTCGCTCACTCCCTGCGCTCATTGCGCCGTGTAAACTCCGACCCCCTCGCCGCCCAAGCGGGCGTCACTGCCCGTGCGTGACCCCCCCTCCCCCGCAGCCCCGCCCCCTCCCTCCCCTCCAAACCCACCCCTCCAAACCCACCCATCAACCCTCCCCCAAACCACCACCACTACCCACTCACCCACTCACCCCCGCCACCGCAGCCGCACGATCATTTTCATTGTATGTTCTGCGGTTCCAACAATACCCGCGACTGCTAGGCAATACGCTCCGCGGTTGATCCGCTGCTGGATGAAGGCCGGCAACCCCGAGCCGCCGTCGCCTTCTCACGATCGCGCGCTTTCAGACGCGTTTCTGCGGCCGTCTGGAACGCTCTTCCTGCCGATATTAGGAAACCGCTGGAACAATGGACTTTTAAAAGAATCCAGATTGAAAACGAATTTCTTTCGAACTGCTTTTTTGCGTGTATTAGTATGTTGTCCTTACCCCTTCCCGCGCCCCGCACCTCCGATTAGCACGTACGGTGCGAAAGAAGTTCAACGCGCGTAAAGTGTGAGAGTTTTATTTTAGCCGGTTGTTGCGTCGTCGACGATTTGACTTCGCGCAGCGAGCGGCCTTCCCTCCCCGCGTGCAGCTGTGTCGCGAAATCACCTCGCAGCGTCCGATTGCGTAAAATAGGCGCTGCTGGGAATCTGTTATAAATCAGAGTTCTTTACGCGCGAACAACTTGGATCTTTTATTTAATTTTTTTTTCACAAATAAAAACCGTTGCAGAAATTTAACGGCGTCGAATAAACATCATTGCTTAACGGAACAGAATTGCGTGCGGAGATATTTCTGAAGGAGTAAGTTAAATAGGCTCCTCTCAATTACCCGGCACAGATAAATACATTGCGCGTGGCGAGATGTTAACTCCCTCGCCTGATATGCAGGAGGTCATGGCTTCGATCCCTACCCCGATGATGCCTGCTGTATATTTGGAGCTTGCATGTTCTCTCTCTCTCTCTCCCCGTGGTCGCGTAGATTTTTCTCCGGGTCCTCCACTGTTTCTCCTCTCCCCCCACATTTAGAATAAACTTCGCGCGTTTAGAGGATTTGGCCGCTGTAAATCTACGCACGATCCTGCCATGTAATTCGTCACCTATCGCCTTGCACATGCGATGATTTCATCGCTCCACCTCTTTCGTTGGACGTCCTATTCGGTTGCCACCCCATTCATCATTCTGGACCATCGGTCACCATCACATCTAGCGACGCGTCCGGCCCAAATGCCCCACTTATTTTTAAAAAAATTAGTTTTATGAATGGGTTGAGTTGATTGCAAATTGCTCGGTGGGAGGCACATTTAGACGGTGAGGGAGCGAGCGCATTGACAGCCCCCGTATAACGGAGTACGGGGCCTCTCTCCTTCGCTCTATGCGGTAGTGGATGCGTTCCAAAAAAAAAGGGACGCCCAAAGTGAGGCCGCACATGAAGACAGCGGCCTGCCGAGCATGTCTGTATGTTGAACTTCTTTCGCACCGTACGTAGCCAACCGTGCCAATTGGAGGTGCAGTGTTGAGTCTACTGGTAGTGTTAGTCTATGGGCAGTATGTAAGTACGTTGAACTTCTTTAGCTCCGTACGTAGCCATCCGTGCCAATCGCAGCCCATACAGTACAACAACAGTGCTCACTCACACACACACCGTTGTCCCACGTCCGACCGCGTAGCCGCGTGTAGAGTGAATTCAACCCGCAAAGTGTGCCCGCATGTTGGGTAGAAACAGTTCAGACGCACGCACAGCGCGGCAACCGCACAAAGCGAACCCTGCAGTGTTGTCACGCGGACGCAGCTACGCCGCGAGCAGCTATTGACAGAGTCGCCGACGAACGAAGCCAGCGATCCCATCGCACGCATGAATGCGCACGCGTTCGGTATGTGCTTCGTGACACGCGGATGCACGCGGGCAGGCGAGCGAACGAACGTGGTAAGACTATTTGCGGATGCTCATTTTGTGTTTGTGAACATGTAAAATACTTACATTGATGATGATGATGATGATAAAAATACAAAGCAGTGTCTTTTAAACGTGAGGTTGTGTTTTGTTTTTGTATGATACTGGTCGTCGCGTGGATGATATTATCCGTGACGGTACAACACAGCGCTCGTGTCATACGATATTGTGTTTGCCCATGCTGACAGGTCGCCCTGTGGTTTCGAGGGTGAGCTCTTACCAATAGCATCTGTCAAACGAAGACAATCGCCAGTGTTTGTTTCAATACACAGAGAGCGCGACTGCCCCTCGACTGCCCCTCGCTCACGGCCAACACCAGCGATGATTGTCTGAACCGGTCCGTCATCATTTTATATCTCAAGATGTCTTCAGAGATGACCATAGATTCACATCGGGGTGGATTGTTACAACCCCAGAGACGTGGGGGATTGTTGTGTGTGTGTGTACGCTGAACTTCTATCGCACCGCACGTAGCCTACTGTGCTAATCGGAGGCGCGGGGCTTGATGGAGGAGGAGGGGGGGGGTTCATCGAGCAGTGGACAGATGTTGACTCTTGTGTTGCCGCTGGCAATGAGATTACGGGATTAGATTGAGTTAAAATATGATAAACTTCATATCCATTATTATTATTATTATAGTATGGGGGTAGAGGGGGGGGTGTTTGACCATACTTCACCACTCTGGTCAGGGCGCATTGCACGTATAATCGTAATAGGTGCTTTTAGGAAACTCGATTTTTAAATAATGCGTTCTTAAAAAACGCGGCGGAGATATTATTGTGAATTAGATTTGTATTTATCAGCGATGCGCAAACACAAATAACAACAACAACTTAACAGCATTCGTCAATAACACTGCGGCCCTAAAAGGGTAAACCACGCACAATGGGCGACGTTTCGGGCATTGGCCCATGTCGTACACGAGAAAGGGTCATTGCCCGAAACGTCGCATATTGCACATGTTCTTCTACGATTCAGGCGGTGTTACTGACAATGGAGAGCGCGTTTTCGATTGTTTTTAAACAACGCAGACCACAACGGAGCGACCGACGCATGCGCTCAACGTACGGAACGCGATTGAACGCGGGAACATTTGGGTAAGAGCGAACATTGATCACTTTTTTGTTATGTACATAGCATCATCATCATCATTATTATTATCTATGGCGCACGTATTTGCACCGGTTCATACCGAGGTAAGTAACCGGTGTACGATGGCATTAAATTGATCGAGACAATATTTAACACCGAAGCCGTTTAATCCTCAGCGGTGTCGGATGCTAGCGGTGATATTCAACTTGACGATCGGGCTCTCGTGTTATTGATACAACATATGTCGCGTGAGCAAATGGTTTAATGACAAATAAATAAAGCCATCAATGGCTTGCCGCTCGTCAAATAGAGAACTTCACGCGCAATGTAATTTAAAGATATGTTTGTATAAGAATACTAATTAAAGACAGGAATTAATCGAAACGGGAAGGAGCGACGGTGTAGCGGTGAGCGCAACTTCGCTCTCTGTACACCGGAGTTGGAGTGCATCACTCTGAGTAAAATGTTGTCGCCTGTATAGAACAACAGCAACAACAACGGCAACACTTCTCTTTGTCGACCTACTGATGCGCGACTGCCTCCCTCTGCCGTTGTCAGCCACGGAGGGTTTGTGGCCACCACGACTTCGCCACGGCCGACGCAGCGCGCGTTCGCTGACAGTGCGGTGGGAGTGTTGAACAATGTGAGTGTTTTACAATGGGAGTGTTGCACAATGGGAGTGTTGTACAATGGGAGTGTTGCACAATGGGAGTGTTGCACAATGGGAGTGTTGCACAATGGGAGTGTTGCACAATGGGAGTGTTGTACAATGGGAGTGTTGTACAATTCGAGTGTTGCACAATGGGAGTGTTGTACAATGGGAGTGTTGTACAATGGGAGTGTTGCACAATGGGAGTGTTGTACAATGGGAGTGTTGCACAATGGGAGTGTTGTACAATTGGAGTGTTGCACAATGGGAGTGTTGTACAATGGGAGTGTTGTACAATTGGAGTGTTGCACAATGGGAGTGTTGTACAATGGGAGTGTTGTACAATTGGAGTGTTGCACAATGGGAGTGTTGTACAATGGGAGTGTTGTACAATGGGAGTGTTGCACAATGGGAGTGTTGTACAATTGGAGTGTTGCACAATGGGAGTGTTGTACAATGGGAGTGTTGCACAATGGGAGTGTTGCACAATGGGAGTGTTGCACAATGGGAGTGTTGCACAATGGGAGTGTTGTACAATGGGAGTGTTGTACAATTGGAGTGTTGCACAATGGGAGTGTTGTACAATGGGAGTGTTGTACAATAGGAGTGTTGCACAATGGGAGTGTTGTACAATGGGAGTGTTGTACAATGTGAGTGTTGTACAATGGGAGTGTTGTACAATGGGAGTATTGCACAATGGGAGTGTTGTACAATGGGAGTGTTGCACAATGGGAGTGTTGCACAATGGGAGTGTTGCACAATGGGAGTGTTGCACAATGGGAGTGTTGTACAATGGGAGTGTTGTACAATGGGAGTGTTGCACAATGGGAGTGTTGTACAATGGGAGTGTTGCACAATGTGAGTGTTGCACAATGCGAGTGTTGTACAATGGGAGTGTTGCACAATGGGAGTGTTGTACAATGGGAGTGTTGCACAATGGGAGTGTTGCACAATGGGAGTGTTGTACAATGGGAGTGTTGCACAATGGGAGTGTTGTACAATGTGAGTGTTGCACAATGCGAGTGTTGTACAATGGGAGTGTTGTACAATGGGAGTGTTGTACAATGTGAGTGTTGCACAATGGGAGTGTTGCACAATGTGAGTGTTGTACAATGGGAGTGTTGTACAATGTGAGTGTTGTACAATGTGAGTGTTGCACAATGCGAGTGTTGTACAATGGGAGTGTTGCACAATGTGAGTGTTGTACAATGGGAGTGTTGTACAATGGGAGTGTTGCACAATGTGAGTGTTGCACAATGCGAGTGTTGTACAATGGGAGTGTTGTACAATGGGAGTGTTGTACAATGGGAGTATTGCACAATGGGAGTGTTGCACAATGGGAGTGTTGTACAATGGGAGTGTTGCACAATGGGAGTGTTGCACAATGGGAGTGTTGTACAATGGGAGTGTTGCACAATGGGAGTGTTGTACAATGTGACTGTTGTACAATGGGAGTGTTGCACAATGTGAGTGTTGCACAATGCGAGTGTTGTACAATGGGAGTGTTGTACAATGGGAGTGTTGTACAATGGGAGTGTTGTACAATGTGAGTGTTGCACAATGGGAGTGTTGCACAATGTGAGTGTTGTACAATGGGAGTGTTGCACAATAGGAGTGTTGTACAATGTGAGTGTTGCACAATGGGAGTGTTGTACAATGGGAGTGTTGTACAATGGGAGTGTTGCACAATAGGAGTGTTGTACAATGTGAGTGTTGCACAATGCGAGTGTTGTACAATGGGAGTGTTGTACAATGGGAGTGTTGTACAATGTGAGTGTTGCACAATGGGAGTGTTGTACAATGGGAGTGTTGCACAATGCGAGTGTTGTACAATGGGAGTGTTGCACAATGGGAGTGTTGTACAAAGTGAGTGTTGCACAATGTGAGTGTGGCACAATGGGAGTGTTGTACAATGTGAGTGTTGTACAAAGTGAGTGTTGCACAATGTGAGTGTGGCACAATGGGAGTGTTGCACAATGGGAGTGTTGTACAATGTGAGTGTTGCACAATGTGAGTGTTGCACAATGGGAGTGTGGCACAATGGGAGTGTTGTACAATGTGAGTGTTGTACAATGGGAGTGTTGTACAAAGTGAGTGTTGCACAATGTGAGTGTTGCACAATGTGAGTGTTGTACAATGGGGGTGTTGTACAATGTGAGTGTTGTACAATGGGAGTGTTGTACAATGTGAGTGTTGTACAATGGGAGTGTTGTACAATGCGAGTGTTGTACAATGGGAGTGTTGTACAATGGGAGTGTTGCACAATGAGAGTGTTGTACAATGTGAGTGTTGTACAATGGGAGTGTTGTACAATGTGAGTGTTGTACAATGGGAGTGTTGTACAATGGGAGTGTTGTACAATGTGAGTGTTGTACAATGGGAGTGTTGTACAATGTGAGTGTTGCACAATGGGAGTGTTGTACAATGGGAGTGTTGTACAATGGGGGTGTTGTACAATGGGGGTGTTGCACAATGGGGGTGTTGCACAATGGGAGTGTTGTACAATGGGAGTGTTGTACAATGGGGGTGTTGCACAATGGGGGTGTTGCACAATGGGGGTGTTGTACAATGGGAGTGTTGTACAATGGGAGTGTTGTACAATGGGAGTGTTGTACAATGGGAGTGTTGTACAATGGGAGTGTTGCACAATGGGGGTGTTGCACAATGGGGGTGTTGTACAATGTGAGTGTTGTACAATGGGAGTGTTGTACAATGGGAGTGTTGTACAATGGGAATGTGGTACAATGGGAGTGTTGTACAATGGGAGTGTTGCACAATGTGAGTGTTGTACAATGGGAGTGTTGTACAATGGGAGTGTTGTACAATGTGAGTGTTGTACAATGGGAGTGTTGTACAATGGGAGTGTTGTACAATGGGAATGTGGTACAATGGGAGTGTTGTACAATGGGAGTGTTGTACAATGTGAGTGTTGTACAATGGGAGTGTTGTACAATGGGAGTGTTGTACAATGTGAGTGTTGTACAATGGGAGTGTTGTACAATGGGAGTGTTGTACAATGGGAATGTGGTACAATGGGAGTGTTGTACAATGGGAGTGTTGCACAATGAGAGTGTTTTATAATGGGAGTGTTGTACAATGGGATAACAATGGGAGTGTGGTACAATGGGAGTGTTGTACAATGGGAGTGTTGTACAATGGGAGTGTTGCACAATGGGAGTGTTGCACAATGGGAGTGTTGCACAATGGGAGTGTTGCACAATGGGGGTGTTGTACAATGGGATAACAATGGGAGTGTTGTACAATGGGAGTGTTGTACAATGGGAGTGTTGCACAATGGGAGTGTTGCACAATGGGAGTGTTGTACAATGAGAGTGTGGTACAATGGGAGTGTTGTACAATGGGAGTGTTGTACAATGGGAGTGTTGCACAATGGGGGTGTTGTACAATGGGAGTGTGGTACAATGGGAGTGTTGTACAATGGGAGTGTTGTACAATGGGAGTGTTGCACAATGGGAGTGTTGTACAATGGGAGTGTGGTACAATGGGAGTGTTGTACAATGGGAGTGTTGCACAATGAGAGTGTTTTACAATGGGAGTGTTGTACAATGGGATAACAATGGGAGTGTGGTACAATGGGAGTGTTGTACAATGGGAGTGTTGTACAATGGGAGTGTTGCACAATGGGAGTGTTGCACAATGGGAGTGTTGCACAATGGGAGTGTTGCACAATGGGAGTGTTGCACAATGGGAGTGTTGCACAATGGGGGTGTTGTACAATGGGATAACAATGGGAGTGTTGTACAATAGGAGTGTTGTACAATGGGAGTGTTGCACAATGGGAGTGTTGCACAATGGGAGTGTTGTACAATGGGAGTGTGGTACAATGGGAGTGTTGTACAATGGGAGTGTTGTACAATGGGAGTGTTGCACAATGGGGGTGTTGTACAATGGGATAACAATGGGAGTGTTGTACAATGGGAGTGTTGAACAATGGGAGTGTTGCTCAATGGGAGTGTTGTACAATGGGAGTGTTGTACAATGGGAGTGTTGAACAATGGGATAACAATGGGAGTGTGGTACAATGGGAGTGTTGTACAATGGAAGTGTTGTACAATGGGAGTGTTGTACAATGGGAGTGTTGTACAATGGGAGTGTTGTACAATGGGAGTGTTGTACAATGGGAGTGTTGTACAATGGGAGTGTTGTACAATGCGAGTGTTGCACAATAGGAGTGTTGTACAATGGGAGTGTTGTACAATGGGGGTGTTGTACAATAGGAGTGTTGTACAATGGGAGTGTTGTACAATGCGAGTGTTGCACAATAGGAGTGTTGCACAATGGGAGTGTTGTACAATGGGGGTGTTGTACAATGGGAGTGTTGTACAATGGGAGTGTTGTACAATGGGAGTGTTGTACAATGGGAGTTATGGGAGCCTTGACCAGGTTCACAGTGGCAGTGCGCTCACCACTGCACCACCGACACACGCATCTGCATGTGCGTTGTGTATCTATGTTGAACTTCTTTCGCACCGTACGTGGCCAACCGTGCTGAGGGGGGGGGGGGGTGGTGCCATTAGTGTGAGAGCGAATATCCTGACAGTGCCACTGAGTTAGAGAGTTAAAGTTGGATTCACTCCTCGCGGGATAAAAAAAAGAAAATGACCGTGCGTGAATCAGCAAAGTTTGCCATCTGCTATTTTGAGGACGTTAAAGATCCCGATTGTCAATACAAAATGTATCACGTACAATGCATCGCCGCTACATTTGTGACTTAGCTCAACTGATAACATGTGTCTGTCCATGAAAGCCAGCAAATTACATAAATAAAGTACTACATATACTGTACGTAGTATTAGATATACACAACGATTTAGGTGAACTGCATCTAGCCTTGTAAAAGTCAGACTCTTTTGAAAATATCTTTATATATATATCTTTGAATTTTAGAAAATGAAAAACTCCCATTTCTTGCATGCTCAGTATTGCATAGCGCTAAACTTTTCGAGGCTGGGGGGGGCTCTGAATTAACAACGTACATGTGTCCAATTGAAGATGTTACATTGTGATTACTTACGATACAATGCGATCATTGTCAAACACATTCTCAAATGCTAATGTTTACGAATGTGTGTGTTATACATGCATTGTCAAGCAAGCACAGTACTTTTATACATATAGATATGTGTGTGTGTGCGCGTGCTATGTGTATAACCGTAGGCTATTCATATTCATAAATGGTTTACAGATGTAACGGGCATATACGAAATATAGATTTAGTGATTTTGCAAAGTAAAATACACGACTGTGATGTGCATCACACCGAGCCGAACGAGAGGGAGTTAAATAGGGACACGTGTGTGTGTGTAGAGGTACAAGAACGAATAACAGGCAATTTAAAGCTGTTCGTTACTACGTTATAACTTGATCATCAACAGCCAGCATCAAT